>NW_011499949.1:570433-596915 GCF_000495115.2 Populus euphratica
GCATTTAAGAGTTAAGCAATTGGTAGTTATAAGATCTAATTAAAAATAAATAAATAAATAAATAAACCAATGTTTTTAGGTAAAATTGATGAGATTTGGTATGGTAAGTTAAATCAAGCCAGCTTCATATTAGCTGGTAAAAATCATATTTGGTAGGGAATTGTTTGCAACCATAAGGATTTTTTAGAGGGTATTTAAAAGTATGATAGTGATTATAGTTTAAAGTGTTTTTACTTGAAAATATATCAAAATAATATTTTTTTATTTTTTTAAATTATTTTTGATATCAGTACATGAAAACATCTAAAAATATAAAAAAATATAATTTTAAATAAAAATAAATTTTAAATTTTTTAAAAATATATTTTGTCCCGAAGACTGCATTCAAATCAATGTAGGAAACTTTGCTTCTGGAATTTTGAGTTATTGCTTTTGATTCCCTCTTTTATTTTGCTTTTTTTTTTAATATGCATGGTTGTTAGCTTAATATCTATCTCAATTTTTAATGGCATCATGGCTAAAAAACAAAAATCAATGGGCAGCATGTGACATTGTCACTATTGCTATTACTTTGAACAGGCATAACCAAGTTGCATGGTTACATCAACAGTGGATTCATAAGGACAGGGGTTGTATCTCTAACACCAATAGATACTAAAATAATGTTTTAGAGAAGAGATAACTTTTGGTGATGTATAAATAAGAGATGTAAGCAACAACTGCAACTAAGACTTTAATCAGGGATAACGAGTAAAGCAAGTGTACGAAATACTGAAGGTCAGACTTATCTCTAAATTTAGGTTAAGACTATTCATAATTACTTTAGACTTGATGGATCTATATATTATACTAAGGATAAGACTTTCTTCTTGAATTAGGTTAATGGTGTGTCTTGTTAGGTTACTAATTATTGCAAAAGCAAGTGTTAAATTTACAGCTCCATCATGTTAATCTTAGTTTTGTTTCGATTTCGAGTGTTTTTGTTGTTAGCTACTGTATTTTGTAAGCTCTTTTTGATGTGATCATTTTGCTTTGATTTGCTTGTAATTGCTGGCATCTAATGCTCAAAATCTGTACTTTATGATTTTCGAGAGAGGGTTACAGGCTTTCATTGATGGAACATCCTAGGTCTTGGGTCAAAGCATTTTTGTCTCTTTCCTGTCATAGATGATGTTGTTCTTGAATTTGCATGCAAGATGATTTGGATTAATTGGGGAGATAAATCAAAAGGGCTCCTGCTAACTTGTATTTTCTTTCATATCATTACATGCAGTGAAAATTCATATTATATTTGTGGGATGTTTGTATATAGTTAGTCTTTTGTAGACTATAATTGTATTTTCTTTCTTTTACAGTATTTCTATAATTTAAATCAATGTAAAAAACAATTGCTTTCCATGTTTATAGACATTACTTTTGATTAAGGATGATTATTTTCGATTTGGTTTGATTTTTATCTTTAAAAAACAACCAAACTAGAAAAAAAAAAGATGTAAATCAAACCAGAACCAATCCAAACCGATCGATTTTGGTTCGGTTTGGGTCTAGTTTTTGAGGTCAAAAACTAGAAAAACCTATGGTTATTTTTCTAGCTCTTTTTTGGCTTGTAATGGGCTTTGTAATAAGTTTTTAGTGGATTTCTGATGGGCTTAAAATTGATGTTAATAATATTTAATTTTCTTAAAAGATTTCAAAGTATATTTAATTGTTTTACCAGTAAATATTCATTTATATTAAGTTGTTATTATCAATCTTGTATTTAATATATTTTTTACGTTGCTAATTTTTTTCTTCTACTTCAAAAAAGTTTAAGTAACACACAATTATACAACAATAAGTTAAAATCCAAATTAATTGAAATTACAACTAATACCTTCAAAGAGCTTAAAAAAAAAACAACAAAATAACATTATCATAAAACACTCCAAGCCAAAAAAAAAAAATCCTCATTTGCATATCATCTTAATGAAAAAGCACATCAAGAACATTACACTTTCAGTTCCTTTCAAAATTCTTTATTAAAGCATCGTCTCAATAATACCACTTTGATACCTGTAATTCAAAATATAGAATTATAACATGATAAATTAAATTAAAAGATATAAAAATCAAAAATAGTATTTTTACCATATGTTTTTAATAAATGCATTAATTTGTAAATTAACTATCATCTGTTGCTAAATGCAACCTTCCATTGAATTCTACAAAATAAAAAATTAAACATGTTAGAATAAAAAATAAAAATGCATTAATTAATAAATCATAAAATAAAATGTGTAAGTTTATAAGAAAAATCACCTACTTCAAGGTTTTTTAAGTTTCAAAATCATTAATCAAAGGTTCCATTATCAATTGGAATTAGTTTATAATGCAACCAATTTTGACAACAAATAAATACTTGAACTGTTGCTAGAGATAGAGAACTTTGAAATTGGTCGAGTATATGACCACCTGTACTAAACGCTGATTCAGAAGTCACTGTGAATATAAAAATAGCTAGAATATATTGTGCAACTTTTGAAAGTATCTTATATTTTGAAGCATTAATCTTCTATCAACCAAAAATATCTAATTTATCATCATTAGGATCCTCACAACCATCAATCAAATACCTCTCAACCTTATTTCTATTTTCCACATTATCTTCCTCCTGTAAGTGCCTTTTGAATCGAGCTAAAATATTAACATATACCTCTATGTTATCAATAGCATCACTAACATCTTGTTTATGCTTATTAGGATCCACCACTTCATTGGCTTTAAAATAAAACTCATATAAGCTCACCAAATTATCTTTCACCTTTTTTGTTAGCAATTGTGCTTTGTCAAAATCATACAACTCATCAAAATAAAATTTCACATATTTCAACTTAAAACGTGGATCCAAAACATTAGCCACATATAATAAAAATTTTTGATTTGCTTCACAATCCCAATACTTCTCAAACTTTAACATCATGTTCATCGTCATTTCACTTAAAATATTATCTCTACTTTTACATAATTGCAACAAGTTTGTATGAATGTAAATCAATTCATTGAAGAAAGAATTTGATATGATGTGCAATGAGCTAGAAAATCTCAATGTAACTATGTAAAATATCTTTCTAAACTTTAGCAAAGTTTTAGCATTTTTTCAATCCTCCAAACTAAGTGGTCCTATGTTTTTTTTATTCCCTTTTGAATCAACCTTCAAAAAGTAACTCATATATTTAGGTTCATTTTGATCTAATCTCACAAATGCCTTTTCAAACTTTTCAGCAACTTTTAACATAAAATAAATTGAATTTCATCGAGTTGCAACATCCAAATACAATAATTTCTTACAATCTATATGCAACTTTTCTGCACACTTCTTAAATGCAAACGGCCTATAAGGTAAAGATCTCACAAACCTAATTGCATTTTGAATCTTAACAACCGAAACATTAATCTCTTTCAAGCTATCACACACAATGAGGTTTACAATGCGTGCACAACATCTAACATGCCAATATTCATTTGACAGTATATTCGTTGGCCAATCTTTCATCATATTTTTTAATTATGAAATAGGAACACTATTAGAGCTTGCATTGTCTACTGTAATAGTTAAAAGTTTATCAATCCTCCAATCTAACAAACAATTCTCAATAACTTGACCAATTATCTCACCTATATAATTGAAAATTTGACAAAAATTCAGAATTCTTTTATGCAAATTCCACTCATTATCAATCCAATAAGCTATTAAGGACATATAGTTAATGTTTTGGATTGATGTCCATGTATCTGTGGTTAATTATAATCGTTGACCTTTAAGAGATCTCATTAATCTTTCCTTATCTTCAATATAAAGTTTCAAACAATCTCTCATAACAGTGAAACGAGAAGGAATGTCAAATCTAGAGTGCAAGGTCCTAGAAAATAATCTAAATTCCTTACCCTCCATAAATTTAAAAGGCAACTCATCAATTATAACCATTTTTACTAGTGCCTTTCTGTATTCATCATAATCATAACTTGTTGCCTTAAGAGCTCCCACACTTTGACCTCCTAATTTACCCCCTGCTTTATTAGGTTCTAATATCAACTTTTTTTTGCTTATTATCAACCACAAAAGAAAACTTGATGTAACCATATTATTCAATAGTTTCACCCACATCTAACTAATGTTTTGTCCATGTTTTATATGTAAAATGCTTTGATATTCTTTGTTTTATGTTTTGAAGGCACTTTTGGATGAAAGATGCAAAAAGGAGTAAATTGGAGGTAATTGGCAGATTTGATGTTTAGTCGATGTTTTGTGCAGAGCGTGAGTTCTAGAGATTGAAATGAAGTGATTCCAGTGGCACTAAAAAGCTAACATCCATAAATTTCTGGAAATGTAATGCAAAAAAAATAAAAAGAGAAAGATCATAGAAATCACATCCTTCAAAGTCAAATCTTGCATTCTGCTACTATTGACCTTTGTCCATTCATCGTTGACCTTTATCGATTCAAAATTCAATATCTGGACCTACAGAAGTCCAATTGATGCAAACTTTTTTTTTTTGGATTCCTAACTCAGATTTATATAAACACTACAAATTTCAGCCATAAATGATATCATATGAGGGATATATTATTTTTTAAAGATGACAACTGAATTTTATCAACAAATAGGTTTCGTGAATAAAAGAGTCCAAATTACGTTCCAAAGTTTCTAAACCGATATCCAAGTTTTTATTTCAGTAATTTACCTCCTCTTTGAAGCTTGAAGATTTCATGCAAGGCTAATTCTACTTTTTAGAAAAATAGTTATTGAAGTACTTAAATGTAAACGATCAACTTAAGGGGGGACTATTTTATAAAATAGAAACTAGGGTTTCTTAGCATATAAAAAGAAAGAGAGGGCAGAAAGGGGGTAGTAGCCAAAAGTGAAGAAACACAAACTCTCTTCTCTACAAACCCAAAATAATACTTTCTTCCATCCTTAAGAGTAGTTGTTCCATAAATATGCAAGGCTAAGCTTGTTTTCTTGGTTGCAAGGACACAACAAACCTTCGAATTTCAAGAACCGTGAGATTTATTCTTCCTTTTATTTTTAGTTTATATTATGAATGAGTATGATTGTTTTCCTATAGATATTTTCTATGATTGTTGTTGATAATTGCTAGAGCGGAACTCTAAGTTATTATTGTGAACAATTTATTGTAAGTTTGATATCAAAACTGGAGTTGTGATGTATGAACTTGTGAAGCAACTAAGCTTGATAATTATGGTAGAACTACATTATTAAACTTAGGGAGAACACTCAAATATCTAGTTCTTAGGGCTACCATTGAACTAAATCATTAATACGGACATTATGATTATTCATTAGTTAGCGTTAGTTATATGGCAGATCTGTTAATTAACCAACGTTAAAAAAAAAATTCAGAATATAAATTGTAGTTTTGTTTCAAAGATCGGTTCTAATTTTCATTGGTGGATGTGTGCTTGCAACCAAGGTTTGTTTTCTTAATAAATTTCGATTTCAATTGATTTTGTTTGCTAGTTTAATTTCTTCTATATTTTAGATCATCACAAATCAAAACGCCTCTAAATTGCATAACATATAGCATAAAAATTTGAACAAAATCTTCCTCGTGGGATCGACCCCTTGCTTGCTCTATACTATCTTGTGTGTTGTGTTTTAAGCTAGGATAATTAATTTGTGAGACCGCGACATCGCAACAAAACTTTTTGCATGCTTTTAAATGATTCCACATATTACTTATCCTATTAACAATTGTATGACATGCATAATCATTTCCATAATAATTACATTCAGTTTTAGGGGTTATAGGATCAACATTAAGTTTTGTAAAATAATCCTAAATTTATGACTTTTTTTATCATCAACATTTCTTTTCCATGATGTAAGGACTTGAAGTTGGGTATCTTTATTATTTATGGCGGATCCTGCAGTACTTGATATTGGGTTAATGTTTGAAGTTGGGGCATTAGTAAATGTTGGCGTGGTGCCAATGGATGAAGCATTTTGATTTTGAAGGTTTTCCATCTATAATTAACAATTGAGGACATGTTAATATTTTTGCATGTTGAACTCAAAACAACAGCCAACAATAATGAAGAACTTATAATAAATCAACTTTAAACAGCACAAAAACACAATAATGTTGCAGTAACAGCACAAAAGCTAATAGACAGTTTTAGGCAAGTTGGATTCAGCGTCATGTCTATTTCATAAGAAAAGAGCTCCATAATAGTAATGTTGCAGTCTCTCGAAAGAAAACAAAGAATGGTTCGACCATTCCCTATTAGACTCTCTATAACCTTTATATCAACTAGTTCCTTTCAACCTAAAAAAGAGGAAGATCAAGGCTAAAATCCATCAAAGGATCAATTAAAAAATCTACAATCCAAGTCTAGATGTGTGATGGTCAAATTAGGAACAATGAGATAAAACTAAAATTTAGCTGCTTAAGTAGTTAAACACCTTGGTTTTAAAATAATCAAGCACAAGACAAAAAAAAATGGCTTACTTAAGATACAATTAAACACTCATCTCTAACAAAATCCCAAACTCAGCTAAACAGAACTTTAATCATCAAAACTGTAGAGTTAACCCACAATCAATCACCATATGATTTGCAGTTCTAGAGTTACCTCACAATCAAACACCATATGATTTGCAATTGTGGAGTCAACCCACATGTTGTGCAGTTGTTGTAATCATTCATTCATTCTAATAATTCTAATATCTCAAAGCATTGTTCGACCATAAAGTTTCAAATAATGTCTATTTTTAGTTAAGTATTCTTGAAAACTACTTTTACAGTTTTACCAAATATAAGTCAGATAATATCCAAACAGAAAGCTATGCCTCAACAAATAAACCAATTCATAATCATGCAATATCTTAAAGCTTAAGCCATAGTAAATAATAGGGTTAATTTTCAAAAAGCTAACTTCGAATAAAAACTTTTGTTTGCAGTTCCAAATTCCAATCTACCAGTGAGAAAGAAAACAAGAAAAAAAATGAGGACATACTGTTTGCGATTGATTGTCTTTTGAGAATTTAAGACAGGGACAACGATTCCAATTTCCTTTCCAGATTGTGTTCTTTCTTTCACCTTTATTTTTACATTGTTTAAAATAATTAACACATCAAAATAGAAAAATATAAACAATATAAAATCAACAAACAACAATTAATTAAATATGTAATTACATGACAAGATTACCTAAGCAATGTAATCGGCTTTGATAAAAGCAGTAGATTGAAGAAGCTCTGGAAGTTATAACATTTTTGCCACCTCACATGCACGATGATTTCTTTCGAGATGCAAAGAATAGTCGTTTGAGAATAGCCTAAGCTCGTTGACTGGTGAAAAGGAGGTGGTTGTTAATAGGAAGGGGCGAAGGTTGCTATTAATAGGATTAGGGATGATCGAAGGGGGTGGTTGTGTCACTGTGAAGTGTGAATGAAAATTAAAAGGGTTGGAGAGGAAGGGGCGACTGTGTAAAAGGAAAAGTAGATAAATGGTCTGTTAGGGTTGTTGAAAGGAAAAGTAATGGGAGGAGGCAGCTCGAGACTTGGACTGTTTGGTTTATTTTATTTTTTTCATTCCTAAACCAAACAGGTTCGGTTCTAGTTGGCCGGTTCAGACACACCAAAACCAGAAACCAAACTAAACCTAATATTTTTCTAAATATTTTAATTGGTTCAATCAATTTTTTTATCGATTCATTTTTTTTGGTTTTCTCGGTTAAATTGATTTTTCAGTTTTTTTGCTCACCCCTACTTTTGATTCTTTCTCTCTTTCTTTTCTGATAATCATTTTTATTGGGTTGATCTCTATCACCATTTTTGTTGACATTGAGGTTAAAAGGGTAAATGGACAGTATGTCATATTGTGATTCTTGAGGATTTGTTGTCGTAAGCAAAAATCATCCAGTCAAAAAAATTATGCCAATAATAATAATAATCAAGTAAGGAAAACAAATATCATATTATTCTTTAATAAATTCTACCTCATAATAATCTTTCAAATAACAATATATAATAACTACCATATTTACCTACCAACACACAGACCTCTAACCTATCTTCCTATTTACAACCTTTAAATTCATTAATAAATATATAAAATGAGACATCTTAACTTCCACCTAAACAACTAACCTGTCTTATGATAATTAAGCTAAAATATGTCATTTGTAAGTCTTAATAGCTATAAAATATCCAATTGTAAAATGATACTCCTTTTTAGTAATTGTTACAATAGATCATATTTGTTATTCCAAAACAATTAAGCATTTTTTATTGATGAACAACAATGTTAAAAGAGTTCAATGCTTTGATTTAAAATGGCACTTGGTCTCTAGTTCCACCTTAACCAGATCTTAATGTTATTGGTTGTAAATGAGTCTTTAAGAACATCTTTCAAATGAGACTATGGGAAGGCATAAAGCTCGAGCTATTATAAAGGGATGTCATCAACAATAAGGCATTGATTTTAGAGATACATTTACCTATGTTGTTAAGTCCCCAACTATTTGTATTGTGTTTTCACTTGCTTACACTTACAACTAGCCTCATCAATAACTTGATGTATATAATACATTTCTTCATAGTCAACTACAAAAGAAGTTTACATGAAATAACCTTATGGTTTTGTCAGCCCCAACAAATCAGATTATACATGTCATCTTCACAAAGCAATTTATAACCTCAAACAAGCTCTAAGAGCTTGGTTCAATATATTCAGTTATATACCGGTAGAACTTAAATTCATTACTATTAAGGCATATTCTTCATTATTTTTTTTTTGACATATACAAAGTGGATGCATATTTTTACTTCTTTATTGTCGTGACATGCACGACATCGAATAACAAAATCACCTCCTAGAATTGAAGGGGTTTCGGGTTTAATCATGAAGTTATGATTTGAGAGAGACACCAATAAAGTGAAAAAAATAAGTGGATCTAAAATGTCTTTTTCTGGTACTAGTGGTAAGTTTCACCATTACCTACAAAAATGCCAAATCATACAAGAAAATGCATTTTTTTATATAGATTTGATTTTTATAGTCTCACTTCTTCTTTTTTATAGGCAGCTGTTATGAAAAAGAAAGGGAGTTACTGGTTGTGTTAGGCTATCATAGGTAATGGTTAACGGTTTTCTTCAAAATGGTGAGAGGTGTACCTGGCAATGGTTGCTAACATTGGAATTGTAAGTTGGCCTTATATGAGTGTCTTAGCTGATTCGGTGGTAAAGAGGGTTAGTTAATGGGTTATTGTAAGGAGCTATTAGTTGAAGCTCTGCTACTGTTATTGGCGTGGTTAAAGGAGAAAAGGTAAAGCTAGGTTTTAACTATGTGTGGGCTAGTGGTGTGGAAAGGGTGGTCACTTACGTTATGAGTTTGTTGTTGTTAGTGGCAGCGATAGTTGATAATGAAAAAGATAAGAGAGGTCGTTGTTGAAGAAGATGAAAAAAAGGTAAGGCTAGTTAAGAGAAGAAGATGAAATGCCATGATTATTTTTTTGTAGGGGTAAAAGATGGAATGACTGGTACTTATGATATTCTTGCTAAGAGAGGGTCAGATTTTAAAGGGCTTGCTCTTAGTAAAGAAGAAGTAGGGAATGGTGTTAGACATTGAGGTTTTAAGTGCTAGTCAAAGGTTTGATATGAATTTTTTTTTTCATTTTATGAGGAGTGACTAGACAATGAGATGTTGTCATGGGTTTTGGAGAGAGGCTACCAGTGATGGTGACAATGGGTATGAAATAGGCTGGGTTTGGTCATTTTTAGCCATGGAGATGGAGGTTGTGGGTGTGCGTTTTCTTGTGAGTGAGGGAAAGAATCTGTTTTTTTTTTTTGTATTTTTGAGTTTTTTTTTCCCTCCCTTTTTCCTTGTGTGAGATAACCACCTATTTATAGGCAAAATAATTTGTCTTTTTCCTCCCTGTTGCTTGGTTCCAAAAATACTTTGGTCCTTCATTTTCTTCCTTTGCATTTTGGTCTTTTATTCAAATATTTTTTATTTTTCTTTTTTATTTTCTTGAAAAAAAAGACAACGTCAAAATCGACTCAATAGGAAAAATCAATAATTTTAAAAATAACGCGCTAAAAGCTGAATGTGTTGAAAAGAAATTTAAAATTTGAATTCTTTTTAGAAGACGTTGAAAATGTGAAAATGATGCAAATATATCAAGAGTATATTTTTTTTATTTTTTTTATTTTGAAAATATTAAAAAAAATAGAGGGTTAAAAATTGGGTTATATCATATATGTTGATAATATTGTCATTTTTAGTAATGATACAAAAAGGATCGAGAGTCTTAGTTAATACTTATCATCTCATTTTAACATGAGGGACTTTGGTTCTTTAAATTTCTTCCTAAAAATTGAGGTTCATCATGATTCTCAATCCATCATTATCACTTAAACAAAGTATACAAAGAAGATTTTAAAGCATTCTTTTATGATTGGTCTCAACTAGTTTCCACACTAATGGCATATGGCTCTGAAATGTTTAAATTTAATGGTGATTCTCTTAATGATGCTATATCATATTATAGTGTTGTTAGGGCATTACAATACCTCATCATGACAATACTATATTTATCTTATGCTATAAATCAAGTATATTAGTATATGCATTCTCCCACAACAATATACTTTAAAGCTTCCAAACAAATATTGCAATATCTTAAAAATATTGTTGGCTATGGTATTACTCTTTGCCCATTATCTAGTTTCTCTCTCAATGAATTATTTGATTTGGGTTGAGTTGGATCATTAGATAATCCTTATTCTATAATAGGTGGTTTTTTATGTCTTGGTTCTAACCTCAAATATTATTGTTATTATTGTTATAATAAACTTGTGTTAGATACAATTTTTACTTTATGATCTAGGTGTGTTCTTAACTAAACCTCCTACCTTGTTTTGTGATAATATCAACACTACATATCTAGTTGCCAACCCAATAATGCATGCACACATCAAACTTATAGAAGTTAATTATCATTTTGTGCGATAACATGCAAACACGAGGAGCTCTTCATGTTTAATTCATTGGAAGTGACAATCAAATTGTAGATAGATTTACCAAGACCTTGTCCTCTTCTCAATTTTCATGGTTTCGAAACAAACTCAACATGTTTGTAAGTAGATATCACTCCCACTTATCTAACAAGAAGATTATTGTTCTAACAAGAAGATTATAACAATAATAGAAACAATTAAGAAAATGAGCATATCTCATATTTCCTTGACAGCTGCAAAACAATCCCGTGACAATTACAAAACGATCCCTTGACTAGAGATGTTGAATTTTATCCAATGATCATTCCTGCAATTCATTGTAGCTATTTACTTCCATGTATATCTATACAATTCTTATATAATAAAGCTATTAGCCACAATTGGTTTAAGCAGAAACGTTCACTTGATGTCTTGTTTCTACATATGTTGCCTCGAGTACAGGTAAAACCAGGTTGTCTTGTACATCAGTAATGGGTTCATGAGACTAGTGGTTATGTCCATATCACTAACGGATACTAAAACTGTGTTTTGGGTGAAAGGACAATTTTTTATGATGGATAATGAGTGATGTAAATGTAAGAAATATTGAAGGTCAGGTTTTGTCTTTGAATTTAGGTTAAGCTCATTCGTAACTTCAAATTTGATGGATCTATACTATACTAAGCGATAGGATTTGCTGCTAGAATTTTGGTAGATGGTGTGCCTTGTCAGGTTACTAATTGTTGTGAAAACAAATGACAAAATTTATAGCACTATCATGTTAATCTTTGTTTTGTTTCGAGCTATCAAAATGGCCGGCAATAATGTTTCCATTATTCATTATCGTATGTTTGCCACTAATTCTTTCTATAATGAGGTATGGAACTACATATTATTTCAAAGACAAAAGGATGATCATCTTTTAAAAGAACGAGAGCAATTTAAACTGTGTAACAATTTATTCCTTACAATTTAAAGAATTTTTTAGATTGGTCCTTTTGTTTTTCTTTTTTACTTCATGAGTTTAAACCATAGGCTGTTAATTAATTTTGATTGTTGGAAGGGGTATTTGGTATTTACCACGAACAGAGATGGATCCCGTATTTTTCAGATACAAACTGCTGCTTCCTCGGCAGGCAGCAGCGCCGTTACATTTTGAAACTGACGAGCAGATATCAGGAGCTTAGAGAGAGCATCCATCAATGGATTTGGAAGAGCATCGACGTAAAAACGAAGAAGACGAAACCGAAGCCAATAAGCAGAAAGGATTTATTCTCTCTGTCTACTCTCACTATCTCCGCAACCGACTTGCTGCTCTCTTTCCCCTCTCTTTCCATGATTCCTGCGATTTTCTCTCCAGAATCTCCAATCTCTGCGTTCAAACCGGACGACGCGTCTTTTTTCCTCGTAGACGACGCAAGGCTTGCCTCCCACTCCCTCTCCCTTCTAACACTCTCTATTCTTCTGTGTATTTACTCTTTCTCTCACTCTCTTCACATTTTGATTTTCCTGTTTAATTGTTAATTAATTACTAGTTTTTTTTTTTGTTGATATCTAGGCATTATTTCACTTTTCTTATGAAAAAATCGCTACTGGTAATTGAACGCTGATTAGAAATTAGTGCATAAACTTAATTAAAAAAATTATGAAATATTATTGTTTTTGTAAATAATGATGGATAAATAAGTATAATTATTTTAATTTGTTATATTTATTTTCTTAAATCTAGAATTTATTAGAGATGATGTCGTGTTTTCTGTATGTGCAGGGTTAGGATAGAGTCTTCGAGGGTGTATGATGTTTTGGAGGATATCATGGGGCATATTTTTATACATTTGCACAACATTCAAGATAATTTGCAATTTTGGCAACCTTTAATAGAGGTACTGATACTACACCCAGTGTGTTTGTTGTTAACCGTTGTATCTGGTAAGTTCTCTCTGTTGTGATCGTTTTGCTTTGATTTGTTTGTAACTGCAGGCATCTAATGCTCGGAAATTGTACTTTATGATTTTCGAGAGAGGGCCACATGCTTTCCTTGGCGGAACAGCTCAGTTGTTGCGTCAAAGCATTGTTGATGGTTGGTCTATGCAGCATCTAAGTCAATTTGCTTCTGCTTATATTTCCGAGAGGATAGTTATCTTAAGCAGCTTAAGATGTGCCATTGCTACATTCTTGGCCGAGGTTCGTGTGATGCTGCTTTCGGTTTTGGTTTTGTATTTCATAGATAATTCTTACTAATTATTTGACCTGAATGTCAAATAATTATCTCAATGTGGGGAGCAAGATTCGAACTTGTGATTGTTGGTTATTAAAACCTTGAACTATCTCACCCCAAAAGTTTAAGTTGTTTAGGTGAGGTCTTAATGTATGATTCGTATTGTTCTCTAACACTATATATGAACTTGCTCTTCATTGATAATTAGAAAACTCGGAAATGAGTAAAATTTCTTTGACATATGGGCTTGAAATGTAAAAAAAAATTCTTAGTGTCAAATTTTTATGTTTTTTCTTTGTGGATGTTAATGGATACATCAATGAGCATTGTGTGTTCAAAAAAACATTGTAAGAACTAATTACCAATCAATTGCTTTGCTTCACTTCACTTGTAGGTTTACATGGAAGTTGATAGATGTGGAGAGCAGTTAGTGGAAGATCCAGAAAAGTCATTTCCGCCATTACTAGCAGTTATTAATCGTTTATTTTCAAATTTGGAGGCAGCAATTGGCCATTTACATGCAATACGTCAGGTGGAGAAACTAACATATGATGATTGCAGTTTTTCCCCATCCTTGTGGCAATGATAATTTGCTTGTGACTTTTTTGTGGTTTTTTCTCATCCTAATAAAAGTTGCTATTACTTACTTTTCACTTCAATGATGTGCAGACTGATTCTTCTGTTGAAGGAAGCTATTCATTTCCACTTGTATTTGAGAAATCACCACAAGTTAATCAAGAAGGGTCTCAGTGGACAGATTGTGAAATCAGTGATGCCATCAATGCGGTTTATAAAAATCTTGAGAAATTGGACTCCTATATATCTGTTATGGTAACAGTGCTTCCCATAGGCTGCATTTGTTAATTGATTGATTATTTTTATTGGTTGATTGCTTCTTCTTCTACTTACTCTTGTATATCTTTATTGTTTCTTATAGATAATTATTGCCTAATGGTTGGTCAACTTTTTTGAGATATATTTGTTTCTTCTCCTTTCTAAGGTTTCCAAACACCAAAAGCCTAGTAAATTATCCCAGCACTGGATCCGCCACACATGTGGTGTAGTTGGCTTGTCATTTTGTTCCTTGTGGCTCCTTCAACATAGTCGTTTGATGGGAAGCCCTGATATTGACAACTGGATTCGTGAAGCCAAGGACTCAACTATTAGCTTCTTTAATGATCACGTGGAGCAACCGGTATGCCCTAACTTGCCCTTCTCATTGCTCTTCTTACTGTTAGGTTGACTGGCCCTAAATGCTTTCAGCTTTTGGATATTTAACAAGTATAAGCATGTAGACCATAAAATAAATTTTGATGAAGATATTAAGTACTCAATTTATTGGATATCAATAATATAAAGCATTGTAGATGATCATATCAATGAAAGATGAGCTTATCTTCAACAAATTAATTATAGTAAAAATTTCATAAAACTGTGTTGTTCATAGCAATGAAAAGTAATAAGCATTGTACCTCAAGGGTTCTGTACCTCTAGTTGATTGAATTGAGACAGCTATAAAAAACCAATGGTATGAGAACTAATTGGAAGTGAAGCTTATATCAAGTAGTGCTTATACCATAAAAAGATTTTGAATTAGGTTTTAAGACTCAAGGTAAAATGTATTTAATGGCTAACAAATCTTACCATTAGTTAGAGACTAGATGGAGGTTGTCCAACTTACTTTGGTATGTATGGGTGCATTAGCAGTCCTAACTCTTGATTGGATTAGGATATATTGAGACTTTTAGGTTTTAGTGATTGACTTGGATAGCTCAATTCTAAACTTCTAAGCCCATACATTATTTTTGTAAAAATGTTGAGCCAATCCAAATACTGATGAAATCACCATTATTTTAGCCCATCTAGATACTGATAATTTGAAAGAAAAGAATGGATTTTCTTTCTGCCTAGTTGTTTGATGTGTACATAGGTCCTTATTTATAGTTATATAAGAGTAAATCAAATCCCTTAATTGACTAACCAATTCCTTAGTTTATGCTAGCTAATTATATCAAGGATTACATGCCTATTATAAATCACAACCCCTAAGTTACAGCCCATCACAATCTCTAATTTACAGCACAAATCTCATCAAATCACAATCCTTAATTTATAGCACAAATCTCATCAAATGTATTGACACTCCCCCTCAAATTGATGTTGATAGATCAAACAACAAGAATGTGCCAATTAAGTATTGATGTTCTTTAGTCATCCTATGGTGAAAATATTGGCAATTTGGTTACGAGAAGAAACATGTGAAAGAATAATCATTTTTTCTTAAAAAACTTCTTAGATCTAATGATAGTCAATCTCAATGTGCTTTGTGCATTTATAATAAACTGGATAACAGTAGTATTGTCGACATGAAAAGAAGTTGGATGGAGTGGAGAAAATCCAAGTTTAGTAAGTAGACCTTGAAGCCATGTAATATTCAAACATGGATGGGACATAGCTTGATATTCAACTTTAGTTGAAGATTTTGAGACATGATCTTGTTTCTTAGATTTTCTAGAAATTAGGGTTTGCCTAAAAATAAACATCATCTAGTAGTAGAACGATGAGAGCTAGGGAAACCACCCTAATCTTCATTAGCGTAAGCAGTCATTTTAAGATCACTTAATAAGGAAAGAAAAATCCTCTAAGAATTGTCCCCAAAATATACTAAACAACACAATGAGCAACAATTATATGAATATGACGTGGTCATAAACTAACCAAACTGCATGTGCTATATCAGGTCGAGTAACCGTTAAGTAGTTGAGTTTCCCATCAATTCTTTGAAAATGAGTTGGGTCATCAATAACATCCCCATTATTAGAATGGAGTTTAACATTGAGCTTCATAGGAGTATTATATGTGCTAGGACCTTGCACTTGAGCAAGATCAACACTATCTTGAGCATATTTGTATTGATTGACAAAAACATCATATTAACAGAGAGATCTTAAGCCCTAGAAAATATGTCAATGGACCAAGATCCTTGGTGTGGAAAGGCTATTGTAAGGTTATCTTCAAATAGTGAGTTCTAGAGACATCATCACCTGTAATCAAAATTTCATCGACATAGATCAAAAGAATGGTTATACCTTGAACGGCATTCTTATACCTTGAACGGTTCGACGAGAAAACATAAATGGATCATAAGCGCTTTATTCAAACTATACACCTGGAGCTTGTTTAAGACTATAGAAAGATTTCCTTAATCCACTTAATCGACAAACATGTTTGAAGCTAACTAAATGATATCATAGAGGTGAAGTCATAAAAATAACTTCATCTAGATCACCATGGAGAAAAACATTCTAAACATCCATCTGAGATAAGCTTCAATGATGAGAAGCATCAATATCTAAGATTGTATGCACGGTAGTCAATTTGGTAACTGGAGCAAATGTCTTGTCATAGTTTACTCCATATTCTTGATGATTTCCTAGTGCCATTAAACAAGCTTTATAAATGTCCAAAGAACCATTAGGCGTAACACTATACGCTCACTTACACCTAATTGGTTTAACTTTAAAGGGACATGACATAAGATCCCAAGTATGATGATCCTCTTTGTGCCCAAATCTTGAACAACTCAACCAAAATGAGAAAAAAAACAGCAAGACAATTATCTTTCACGAGTTGGCCAACAAAAATCAATTGTCAGTTAACTTTGGGATAAGAAAAACACTATAAGAACTTAAAAGGAGTTAATATGAACAATCCCAATTCCAAAAATAAAAATAGGTTCTATTGCAATATGAATTTGATTAGGATCATAGTTGGGGAAATTATGGTAAGATTATGTGGGGACCAAGTCATACGATTCAAAATAGAGGAGTTTAGATAACATGAGTAATAGGGACAAAACTTGTGGCATCAGAAGAAACAGTTGAGGAAACAAAAAACCCTAGTGTTGAATAATCCACATTGTATGCCTGAATTTTATGACTTTGTGGCCGATGTATACAATCCCTAATAACATTTCCAGACTCCTTATAATAATGCTAATTTTTTTCTTTTATATAGTTATTTAATGAGAAACATTGAATCTTGTCCATTTCCTGATACTTGAATTTGTTGTGTTTAGAAGGCCACCTTAGACGGCCTAATGTTCTATTGTGCTTAATGACTAGAGTCATTGTTCTTCCCTCAATAAATGATGGAGACGATTGTCTAAATGGTGGTTGTTTGTTCATCAATATGGCATGAAGAGGCTCAAACTTCTTTCTAAGTTTCTTGAGAAATTGATGTCGTTTGAACTTTTCATAAATCTTTTGTATTATGGGAAGTGCAAAATTGAGTTCTAACTCCCATTTCTTATTGAATTAATTAATCAACTTGTTATTGAACATTTATTTTGAACTCGAAAATTTTCGGGAAAAAAACTTTTTGACCCATTTTTTATTTTTATTTATTATTATGAGAATCAATCCTTCTACTTCTGGTCCTGGAGTTTCCAGCATAGACAATATATACATATTCAATTGCAAGAGATACAAAATCATAATAATAGTCCTGAACAGGCTTACCACCCTACGTGCATTTTTGAAGATCATGTTCAAGTTGAAATTCCCTTGCATCATCTTCTTGATAATAGTCCTGTTTTAGATAGTTCCACATGGCAGGAGTAGTTTGATAGGTAACTAATTGAATGTTATATAGGATTCAACTAATCCCAAAATCCAACTAATAACTTGAGCATTATTTGAAATCCATTGAGCTTGATCCTTGAGATCAGTTGGTTCTGTTTCAGTTTTATCAATATAACCCTGTAACTCGTTTCCTTGAATAAAATTTTGTAAATGAAATTCCCAAAGAAAGTAATTTTTCCCATAAAATCAATTCATTATAATTTCTTTATTGCTCAACATATTTTCAAAAAAAAGAAATTCAAAGAGGAGAAATGATGCCAAATAACGTAGAGAAAAATCAACTATGGCCAAGAGACAATCAATCACAAACATAAAGAGAATTTTGTAGAAGAATTCTCTAAACAATCTGTAGGCCTCAACGCGAGTAAAGAAGAGCAATTTTGGCCAAGAGACAACCAGACACGAGCAGCAACTAGTACTTTGAAGACATTGAAATTTTTTTTATAACTCCTAAGCTCTCATATTATGTCCAATAATCATCTCAACCCAAAAATTTAAATTTTTAAGTGAGATCCAAAGATATGATTTATATTTTTCTCTAAAACATCTCTTCAAGTGAATTTTTTGAGCTTGAAACTTACATAAACTCAAACTACCTTATGTTATAAAATTAATTTTAATTTGAAGAAAAAATAGGGGTAATGAGATTTGAACTTGTGATCATTTAGTCAACAAAGCTTTGATACCAAGATAATTTGAAAGAAAAGAATGAATTTCCTTATGGCCAAGTTGTTGTTTGTTGTGTACATAAGTCTCACTTTAGTTATGCAAGAGTCGATCAAATCCCTTAATTGACCAATCTTTTAGTTTATTCTAGATAATTAAGTATAGGATTCCATACCTATTATAAATCACGAGTGCATATCTCAATCTCATCGAAGTCGACCAGGCAAAGATAATAATAATAATAAAAAAAAATCATGTCCTGAGTTTTTTAAGAACCAATGTTTGATTTTTGTAATCATCTCAAAATATCTCGTTAACTCAATACTTGGCCAATGTGGCGTAAATATATGGGCTTCTTCATGTTAAAATCTCAGAATAAGCTGGTTATTCAAGGAGACATTTTGGCCCTCAAGTGTGCTTTTTGTATCCTTCCATTTGTTCTGGATCCCTTTGAATATTCAGAGGAAGTCATTTCATAATAAGCATTGGACTCACACTTTCTTTGTCTCCAAATTATTTATATATTCCTTGTTATTTAGGGATTATTTGCTCAAATGATTTAATGGTGTGGAACTTGATTTATGAACAGCTTCTGTCCATTAGAGATGAACTTTTTGATACATTCAGGAAGAGACACAAAGGTGTGATGGAGGTAGAAGAAGTGCAGTTGACTGCCAGTTCGCTGCATAGGTTAAACTTTCTCCCATTTCTTGTGGACTCATTACCTATTATATTGGATGGTGATTACTTGTTATACAAAAAGAGTATTGTACTTCAATCTCATAAAACTATAGTGTGTATGTTTTGGACTCAGCTGCAATGATGCCGTGAACCTTATTGACAATCATGTATTTCATGTATTCGACCTTGACTCTGAAGATAATGCTTATATAGTTTCTAAATTACCTGCAAGCTTAATTATGACAAGAGAGGGTCAAGAACAGTGAAGAATACATAACATGTTCACATGATAAAAAAAAGACAAGTTGACATTGAAAAATAATGGAAGAGAATATCATGTTGGTGTATGGAACTAATCAAAAAGGGGTCTTGCTATCCCCTTGCACAGAAGATGCTGCCATATCATTTTCTTTTAAAAGTGTTTTTCTTCTTTTAGGTTGATCTTCACTCAACCCTTACTTAATTATTTGCTTGAGATGCAGAATGTTATTGGCTTTCAGCGAGCAGACAAAAGGTCAAAAGTTCCCTGAACATGCATCAGATCAGGAAATGCTTGAAATAGTTATGGACAGGTTGACTTCTTTGCCGAACTTATTCTGGGTCTTTATCATTACCCTTGATATTATATTTCGACAAATACCATACGACACTTAAAGTATAGAACAACAGAAGGGAATGATTAACTCTATTACTAGTTTTCTGCCATGCCTGACTCATTGTTTAGTATAGTAAATTGATGCATCCAAGGAACAATAAAGGGGAACCGGAAAGTTGAAGAACATGCATGTGAGGCACCAGAATATTGAAAAATAAGGGGAACCAAGCAATAGTTATCTTTTTTTGTATTGGCTTTCTGTTCTTACCCACTTAGTTTCCTCATGAAAGATTTTTCCATTTCACAATACAGCCCTTCGATTTTAGTTTATTTTTAATAAAATCTTATATGGCCCCTCAAAATTATGTGTATTCTATTCAAGTCCTCACTCGTTCTATAATTTGTCCACCCTCAGCCACTGTTCCTAATCCTTTTGCTTTGTTTAAAGATCCTACTTTGATGATTGCCAATGGCAATAAGAATGGCTTATTACTAAACTATTTTCACCATGTCCTCATGTGCATCATATGTGTTTGTCAAATGTAGAAGTTGATTGAGTCGTTTATCTGCTGTAAATTTGCTGAAGGCATTGACAAGACAAATTTGATACTAGTTTGTTTTTGTTTGGACACATTTGTGTGCACAAAGAATGTTTTAAGGGACATAATCCCCATGTACATTGGTTAAATCTGCTTTCAGTCAATAGAAATTTTACTCAAAGTTAAAGAAACTCAAATCATATCTTTGATAAATTTATCTAGGAAGGTGGTAGGTTTTTTATATTTTTGAGAGGGGCTAATACTCTTAAAATCTCTCTGAATTATTAACTTCTTTTTTTCTTTGGTGTTAACTTCATGTCATTATTTTGAATTGCTACTTCTACAAAATTACTGATCTAATTATGTTTTCTGGCAGTCTTTGTTTTTTTGACTGAAAAGCAAAATAATCATCTTTTTAATTTTAATGCAGGTATGAACAGGAACTTACTCATCCTATTCAGAATCTCTTAAAGGGAGAGCTTGCTCATGCCTTGCTGATCCAGGTACTGCAGACTATTTTTATTATGTTATTTTCTTATACTTTTGGCCATGTTATAATGGGTTCTTGCTATTTCAGGTTCAGAAGCTAAAATTGGATATTGAGACGTGAGTTCACTGACCTTGTATCATGGATAGATGATTAATGTTCCTTGACCATGTTTATCTCAATTGTCTTTATCTTTAATCAGGGCGATGCTTGAACTTGATCAGATTCTCAAGGCAAATGAGATCAATTTTGCTATTCTTGCGGCCTTACCGGCTTTCTTTCTCTCTCTTTTGCTGCTAATGTTATTGCGTGCATGGTTTAAACGGGTAAGAATTTACTTATCTTTTTACCTTTCTTAGAATAACTTCGTGAAGAGAATTAGTCTGTTACCAGGTATAGGAATTAAAAGATATTTGATAATACACATGCGTATCATTAGTTCAGACAAGTTCAGCTTGAGTAAATTCCCATGCTTACTGTTGCTGTGGTGTTTTATTCTTTAATCCAGGGAAGAATTTAATGATTGTTGTGAGAGAGAGGATATTTATTGCTTTTCATTTGGCATAAAAAAGCTTGGACTCTTTTCAGCTAGCATGACATTCTTTATACTTCTATTGAGCATAACACTTTCTATACTTCTATAGAGCATGCACTTGAGCCTTAGGTTAGGATTCGTGGTCCATTTAAAACAATTGGCATATTGAATAAACATGCAGTATCTAATGAGATTAACAATCAAATTCTGTAAATGCTTCAATCCTTTCACTGTTCATGTTTCTTCCCTATTTTTATTCCGTGGCTGCTGATTCTGCTTATTTGTATCAGGATACTAGAGCAGAAGGAAGGGGCAGAATTGCTCGGCGCCAAAGGAGACTGCTTTTAGTGGAGGTTGAGAAAGGAATTGCTCAATATCAAACTTACGTTAACCAAGGACTGGTATGAATCTGGATTTCTTTTAGGACTATTTTTCCTAGTTCTCCCTGTTACCTCAATTATTTAGTATCTATTGATATTTTTGTTAGATTTGTAGTGTAAATGAAATTTATTGCATTATATGAATTATCTATCTTTTTTAACCCTAGAATGACAGGGCTTTTCCCTCGCGCTCATGCATTAGTTATCGGCCATTATCTTTTCTACTTGACAGAAGGTATAAGAGGGTTTATGGTCTTGTGTGTTATTCTTTTCTGAGTAGATGAATGATTGGTAAAACTTGGATAAACTCTGATTTATACAAAAATCTTGGTTGCATAGGAGATGTCAATATGTTTATTTTTTATGTCCTGCTATAAATCTTCCTGTAAATGTACTTGGAAATTTGGCTGCCTGATCTTTATTATGGCATCTCACTGTGCTTATCCCGGCCTATTTTTTAAAGAACTGCTTGATATGAGAAAAAATTTTAAAAAAAATTATGATGCGCCATGGCTAGTGTTTTCTTTGAAAGTTCTGGAGTTGTTGTCCAACTTTCACGATGTTATCTCCTCTCTCGGTCTTGGTACGAGATTTGAATTTGGGAGTCACTTGCTGGTCACTCTTTCAGCTCTTGTCAAAGGACCAAAAGTTTTAAAGTTTCTTTTCTCCTGCTGCCACTTTTAAATGATTCAAACGCGTTCGATTGTTGCCAATGCATTATGAATATAGATACATCAACCCTCGTTTCATTTGTTTTACAGGAAAAGGAGTCACAATGCATGTTTGGATTAGTGTTACATTGTCTGGATCGCCTGTTCCATGCTGTAGAAGGGCATGCAAAAGCCACTGGTGAATGGCAATGGTTAGTGTCATCTCCGAGTTTTACTTATTATCTTTATTATCCAAAATCTCTTGCTGAGATGTTCCCATCCTTCTCTCTAGTACAAGGCAAGTATGAGTTTGGTCTTAAGCTAATTGGAAATATGTTTTGAACAGGTTGAGACAGGATATTATTGATCTGGGGAAGCCCCGCCTTCAAACTGACTATAAGCTCATGGTGTTATCTCGCATGGAGCGGGTTTACGAGTGCCTGCTTCCTTCATTGAAACGACAATAGGTTCATATTTTGTTTTTTCTCCCCCTCAATTTAATTCCTTCATCCCCACCAAAAAAAGGATTAAAAGAAAATAAGAGCACATTTTGTTGAAACCATCCATAAAATCATCTGGGTTGAGGTGTTTTTTTACTGTTTTTATATCTTCCTATCGAAATCAAAAAAAAAAAAATCATTAATTCAATCTAGATGTACATCGAAAAATACTGTCCAGACATTATCAAATATAGGTCTGTGTCGGGCAGTTCAACAATGGATTGAAACTTTAGCCCATTGAGTTTAACAGGTCTGTTCTAAGGTTTTTAAAAGGAAATTAAGGGGAGACATCTTTAAAAAATAATCTCCTTAGCAAATCAGAGTTAAGGGCTCCCTCTTGTTTGCTTGTTATAACTTTTTATTTATTGAATTACATTTAAAATTCAAATCAATATCCACAGGAGAGTTGGGAATTCAAATCAATTCCTGGGCACGAGGACCACTGTGGTTTTCATGGGCCATGGCCCTACTCCCTTGCCTGGAAAAGGCCACATAAATATCCGATAAACTATATATGGACCTAAGTGCAGAAACGTTTAGAAGTAATGACTAATGCGCTCCGTCTCAAACATGGGAATGGTTAAACAAACTGATCTCTATGTATGCCTAGGGAAGCTACTGTGTAATCTAAATTCTAGCTGTTGTCTACCATTGCTTATAGGATGTGAAAAGGCATATACAGCAGAACAAAAACACTTGCTAGTAACTTCAGTCTTCCTCATCATAATCTTCCTCGTCTATTCTTGTATTTAAGTTCGCAAGTTGAATGGGATCGATATCCATCCTTTCAATGTCTGCTAGAGACCATCCAGGTACTTCCTCGTGCTTCAATTCAGGAATTGGTTTTGTTGAGTAGCTTGCAGGGACAGAAGCTAGCACTGGTTTTGTTTCTCCATTCTCATCCAAGTCCAAATTCAGGTCAAAGTCATGGACTGGTGTTCGTAAATTTCTTCCAGCTGGAATATTATCCTTAAAATCTTCAGGCTCGTATTCCTTGTCTAGCCTTCCAAGGTTTGGACTGTGCTTGTCATCATGATGAACAATGTCTGGGTCATCTTCGAACTTCCCATCCTGTGCAGCTGTCTCCCTCTCCATGGGTCTCGTCCCCCGGCCACGGCCACGGCCTCTACCTCTGCCCCTACCTCTTCCTCTGCCACTGCTACTTGTCTGGGTAGTCTCATGCTGTCAAAGGAATTGTGGGTTGAGTTCTAGGTCATATTGTTCGAAAACATAAAAAGAGCAGAATAAACCACGTATGCCTCCTAATCAGTGGAGGCAGAAACAATCTGCAACTGGTGATACAATTAACTTGTTACAGGAAAAATAACACCATTTAAACTAAGGGCATTTTTATAGTAGACATTGAGCATATATAGTTTCTACACAATCTCAAGATAACATGACATCCAATTATATATGGAAGATAATCAAGGCGAAAGGCACAAAAACCTACTCTTCTGCTTCTATTGCGCTCCTCGTCACTGTAATTGTCTTCATCATCAGCAACTTTCCTGAAGTTGAAGCATTAAGAATGCCATTAGTCATCAGACACTCTAAATGTCCAAAACTACAAATAAGACACAAGACTAGACATTCCAAACCTTCTTTTGGCAATGCCATGTTCATCAAAGGCAGCATCAGGACCACCTAAATCTGGAACCTTGCTCACAATTTCCCTCAGAAAATCAAATACATTGAATGTCTGTACACACTGTTTCCTGTAAATTTCGTAGAAAAAGTCAGACCACCTTCATTCCCTGATGCTAGAAGGCGAAGAAAACACAAATTCATTCTCTCTCTCTCTCTCTCTCTCTCTCACTCAAAATGAACTACGGTCGCCAGCTTGGCACCCACAGGTAGATTTGTACCCAAGGACAAGAGAAAGATCTCACTTACAAATGCAATGAATTCAAGGTCTTGGCTCCCCTTTTCAGAGTTATCTCGTAAGTTCGGTCACATAGATCTTGCAAAAATAGTTCCAAAGCTTTAGCTGCACATTTCATTACAAATCTAGTTGGTAATATGAATGAAACAGAACTGACATAAAGAAAAACAAGTTGAAGAAAATAAATGTAGCACATGAAAATAGAAAGCGCGGGGAGGGGAACCATTCATGGCATCGGCATAAGCATGACTTTATGGAGACCAAGTAAGAAATGTGATGTGAGAGAAAATAGAAAGGGACCATATCTCCACCATTTCATAAGCATGACTCCATATTTATTTACTTACAAACAAGAAGGGGCACAGCCATGGCAATCTTTCCGACATCCTCATCGGTTTGCATAATCTTCTTAATCCGAGCCTATCAAATAATACCAAGATAAAGTAACTAATCAGATGGTAGAAAAATCAACATAACCCAAAAAAATCACTAGATAACCCAGAAAAATAAATATATATGCGAGAATTCAAGTGATATCTTTTAATAGGCCCATTAAAAGGTTGAACCACTAGATTACCCTCGAATTGAAAATGGATGCAAACCAAAAGTTAAGAGTCCTCTGCATGGTACAAGTGCTTTCAAAGTGGTAACACCTCTTCTTACAATGTTCAGAGGCCGGAGCCTTTGGAACAGGTTTTTTAGAAACGAGAAATTGCTCTTGGGACAAAACTACCAATTCCTATTCACATTTATGGTTGAGAACAGTTCTCTGTTCTTTTGGGAACGAACAAGCAAGGAAAGGTGAGAAACGAGGGAAGCAGAAGATAACTTCATGTCAACCATTCAGTACAGAACAAATCGAATGTCGAATAGCAGTGTAAGACTAAAAACTCGTTAATTTTTGTGTGTCTGTGTGCGCTTCTTACATGCGCTTGTAAGAAACAATTTTTTGTTTCACAGAATGAAACTACCATGCTTCTATCATACATTACGTGCATGGAACAAAACCAGCTTAAGAGGTAGTAAAACACAAGGTAAAGACCACTTGTAAGAAAAGCTGATCTGATTCCTGTCACCGCAAAGTCTCACCAACGGCAACAAGATTTTCTATCTGTCTCACAATTTAGAAACCCTAGAAAACAGGGTGGAACGTGAAAAAAAAAATCTCAATAGTAAATAAATAAAAAAGAGCCCGAAAACGTCCCGAAAACAACACCGATCCAGCGAAGTGCCCCAGATGGGAACAAGAAAGTAATGAAACCAATAAGCCACCAAACAAATTCAGCAGCACGCAAAGTACATGTAAAACAGAGGTAAAGGGAAAGCTATAAAGAGTCAATACGCATTACAACGTGCCCTACATACCAGCAATTCTTTAAGCATAATCAAATTGGTACGAGAAACAAGAGTTGGTCCGCTCATGTTTAGCCATTTCTACTACGTTAATACATAAAAACATAACCAATCCAACAAACCGCCCCAGATGGGCCACCAAATTCAGTGCCAAGCGAAAGTACATAAATAAAGAAAATGGGCATGCAATTTCAAGGACAAAACCAGATTCTGAGACTCAACACGGATTAGACAGTGCCTTAAATATCAATAATTCACTAATCCCATGTTAGTATTAACGAAAAACCAACCCCAGTAGCAGAATCATTACCATGAAAAAACATTGCTAAAAATCGATAGAACCAATAG
>NW_011499949.1:596948-602800 GCF_000495115.2 Populus euphratica
TTTCTAAAAATCGATAGAACCAAAAGGGAAAGAAAAAAAAGACAACCGGCGATGTTTTGTTCAAAAAACATGAAAAAAAAAAAACAGAGAGAGAAAGGAATAGCTTACGGCAGGGAAACGAGTGTCGAGTTTCTTCCTCATGCTACCAGAACCTCTCTCTTTCTCTTAAGGGCAAATGAGGAACAGACAACGTTGTTAAAGAAAAAAGATTATTATTAGAAAAACAAAAACAAAGGGAGACAATGGACAGAAACAGAGACGGAGTCGGACACGGTCGGAGTTTAGCCGGGAATAAGGAAGAGAAGTTCAGGGGAATTTATTTATATTTTTTGAAAGTTGAGGGTGATTTCTTTAATTTAATTACATTTATGGGCTTTGACTGCCAACTGCTGATTTTTAGGTCCTCAGAAAAAACCCTAACCTGCCACGTTGCGACCCTGCTCCCTCTTTGGTTTCTTTGTGTTTTCTTTTGGTCAACTTCACCCCTCCGTATATTCTAATGTTTCACCTATATCCTTATAGTTTTCCATTTTTTAATTTTGCCCCTGTAGTTTTCCACAAGTTCCAATGTAATGCCTGTAGTACATTTTTATATGTTTTTTTTTCTTATTTTTCTCTTGTTTCAGATTCTTTGTGTACATATTATATTTTTTTTTATGAAATAAAACTTAAGAAACGGGGCTTTTTACTAAATTTTTAGGTTATTTGATTCTTAAATTAAATATTCTTGAGGATTTAATATAATTAGTATGGAGAATGCTCTCACATTGTTATCCAAAGTTCAAAATTGTATGAGAGCTTGTAAGAAAGTAATTTATTATAAATGCTCAAACATAATAGGATAGGAGATGAATTTAGCCTTGATTCTCAAAAACCATTTTGACTATGCCCTTCCAATTGAAATCAATAAAAAATTTATTAGACATAAAATTGAAACTTTTCTAATACTATAGGGATAATGTTGGATGAGTTACATATATTTTACTTTTATTATTATTGTTATTACTCTTTTGCTTTATTTCCTTGTCATTTCAATTTTCCCTTTCTGAATCTTGTTCAATGATCCGATTATAGAACAAGGATGTCTTGACCAATCGAATCTGTCTTATTCCAAACAAAAGGTTCATTAATAATGTTTTTTTTTCAAATATCAATTGTTGAATTCATAATTTGCAAATTACAGGATAATATTATGAATAATTGATTGATTTTTTCATTCAACAATATGGTAAGTGGTAGCATATAATATTTAATAAGGTATGTGATTAATAACTGTAGTAATAATATGTGATACTTTTTTTTTATTTACATGGGTGTTCGGCCCAGCTTGCACGCATTACGATTAATCTCACGGTTCACTGAACATCCTGCAAGTCTAATGAGCATGTAAGGCACCACGGGGGTGACAAACGTGCACAGTAAGGTTCGAATCCTGGTGCAGAGGAAGGGAACAAGTCCCTCCCACCGCTGGGCCAACACCTCAAGTACAATAATATGTGATACTTAATAAGTTAGGTGATATGGAGCTAATACCTACAAAAAGTTTTTTTTTTTTTTATGGATATGGAGATTCTCTAACTTCGTAAAAAAAAAAAGTGTAATGATATTATATGGCAAGTATTGGGCTTGAGTAGGGTTTCCAAGCCTATTGAAAGTAAAAGTAAATCCATGCACTCTGCCTAGATTTAAATGGCCTCAAGCATGACAACCCGAGCCCACAATTGTGCTGGGGGCTATACCTTGCATGGGCAGATGCCCAATGTCCAAGCCAAACAGCGTGCTTGGACCCACTTTCACATCTAATGGGTTTGGGAATTTTGACTATGCACTATGCATCCACGTGCCCATACAAGGAGCATGGGTTCGAGCTATATGTCTAAATTCATGTTTCTTGAGTTTTTTTTTGTATTTTTAAAGGATTTTTTAGATCCATTTTATTTGGATACATGATCCATATTTGCATGTAATTAACTATAAAAGATCGGTCCTTTATAGGAACAAAAGCAAAACACTTACTTACCTAACAAGATTGGATACTAGTAAGTATTATATTAGTGAACACGGGAATAAATTGAAAGATAATTGCTATTAAAAAATTCATTTTAAATCATGGCTAATATGTATATTTTATGCTGAATTAAAAATGGATTACACTTATTTTTAAGGCTAAAATTTTATTGAGAATGATTTTCTAACAAAAATTCTTTAATATAAAACATTAACATGATTAAAATAAATTAAAGGTAAATAAAAAAATTGATTTAAAAAAACTCATGATTAATATGTTTTTGTAAAACCTAAAACCCTTTATTTTCGCATAGAAAAAACACAAGATTGTTATTTAATTTATATAGCAAAAAATTGAAAAGTTATAAATAATTTTATACAGAGTAGTTTGGGTTTATTGTTAATTATATACTTAATAAAATATCTTATTAAAAATTAGAAAATACATCATATAAATCATGAAAATGTTAAAAACCCTTTTATAAACATCTTAAAGTGTGGGAGTCTTTTGCAAAAATAACAATACTTGATCTCGAAAATATTAATATAAAATCTGAAATTATGAATTGTGTTTTTATCATACATGTTTATAATATCAATACATATCAATTTCTTGTATATATGCCAAATATTAAAAGCATTTTTGTCACGACCCGAATCTCGGATCCATGATCGACACATAGGCAAGGTTCCCTTCCAAGGTTTCATACCTATGCGAACCCAAACTTATCCTAACTCAATCAGAGTTCAACGCAGCATTAATAACAAAATCATCTTTATAATATAATTGAATTGTCTTAATACAAGAGTTAATATAATTTCATAGTTTTGGAGCACTAATTAGGCATAAAGGAAAATGTATGAATTACAACCAAAAGAGCAGGTTCTGAAAGTCCAACAAAAGTGACCTATTATCAAGCTATAAGCCTGAAAATAATAAATAATGAGAGTGTGAGTTCAACAACTCAGTGAGTAGATAACATTCAATATACACAGATGAGATAATACAACAATGAGAAATACACACACACACATACACACACAAGTATGGCTTTAGGTTCTTATAAAAAGGTTTCTCAAATAGGCCATAGCAAGAATATCATATGGTAAAATTCATCAAAAAATCAAAATGCAATGAGCATGAGGCTTCGTATTGTGGGATGATTAGTCCACACAGGTTGGTGACTCCCCTGACCAACTAGGGTTTAGATACGATGTGCACAAAGACTACCACTACCCTGTTAGCATGGGTATTCTAACTGACATACCATAGGTTTATAATCATAATCAAACTAGAATATTAATATCTCAAGACTCAACTCATGACATCAATCAAATGAGGAGCTATCAATTCAGAAGTCAATTCAAAATACATACTAGTTCATATTAAGAATTCAGATTCAACAAATGATTATGCTTATCATAACAAGGATAATAGTCAACATATATATTATCAAGAAGCATGATTCAATTCATATTAACAAATCAAATATTTATAATATTTCTCATGCATATGAAAAATTATTCACTCACCTGACTCGAAGCAAACAAAAGTCAAAAGCAGATACCGAAAAAAATCCTACTAACATCCCGCCGGTAGAATATCAGGATTATCTAAATATAAAGCGGACATATTCAAGAATAACTCAAAAGAATATATAACCTATTTAATACACTTATCTAAGAATGTATTCCATAACCCTATATGTTTTTGAACTAACTAGTTATTTTCTCAAAAACCCAAAAATTAACGGTTTTAAGCTTAATTAACACATATTTATACATAATCTTATCTTTAAACTTATTTCTTCAACTCTTTTCTATTTTCCTTCCAATTTCCCTCTTTTCTCTTCTTCTTCTTTCTCCCTTCTCTCTCCTACCGATTCTCTCTCAAATTTCCAAATCCCTCTTTTGTTGTTTTTTTTTTAACTCCTTATTTATATTTATCATATATTTAGTCAATTATTACTATACCCCTCATTTAATTTATTCCTACATCTAAGCCTTCAAGGGTTTTCTAGCCTTTTCCTATCCTTATATACTCAAAACATTACAATTTCCTAGTAATATAATGAAATCAAGAAATGCAAAATCTTTAAATTTGTGTTTCATTTAAGCATAAAAAAAATCATTCATGAGGTATTATTGAAGCTGGTTCAAGTATTCATCATCAATAAAAAAAAAATAATAATATTAAGCCTAAAATGAGTAAAAGAGAAAAAATAACTAAAATATTTGGTTTTGATTTTCTAACATATTAGAAAATGAATCTCGAATGTGCTCTAAAGTAATTTCCTATCATGAAACTTCGTATTGAAAGAAAATGATCAATAGTGATATTGAATTTATTATGAATAATCATGTATAGAAACTCATGGATATTCTATATGGAAGAAAATTATTTGGATATAAGTGGATGTTTAAATGAAATATGAAAGTTGATGGAAGTATTCACAAATATAAAGCTAAAATTGTTGTTAAATGTTTCAAACAACAAGAAAACATGGATTATTTTGACACATGTTTACCTATACCAAGAATAAATTATATTAGAATATTAATAACCATTACAACTATTAACAAACTTGAAATACTTTAAATTGATGCAAAAATAACTTTCTTAAATCGTAATCTTGATGAAGAGATTTACATGAAATAATCCAAAAGATTTTTTTTTGTTAATAAATAAGAAAAAAATTATATAAACTTGTTAAATCATTATATGATTTGAAACAAATACATAAATGATAACATTAAAATTTAAGAAGATCATATTATCAAATGAGTTTAAGTTTTAGTGCATGAACTATGAAGAATTAGAATTAGAACTCTTTTTACTACGTTTTTAGCTATAATTGTTAGTGAAATTATCGCCAAATAAAAGGTTTTGTTTTTACAAGTTTATTCACACCAATTTTAGACTTCACGATATCCAAATTCAAAAGGTAATATGAATGTTTGAAAATTTTAAATTTAGAAATTATGACTCAATTTGTTATGATTGATTTGAGTTTGGAAATGATTGTTAATTTTATAATTCACAAGATCAAAAGAATTTTTTTAATGATCATTTCAAATATATAAAGATTTCTCAATTCAAACACCTAATAATTCATATATTAAATCCTAAAAAAAAATATTTTAGGGATGTGGTGAGGTTTTAAAAAATCAATTTAATTTAAATGTAAAGTTTATATGTTGGATAATCAGCTAATCTTTTGGTTTTAGCAATTTAATACTTTTTTTTTATGTGGCTACCTAGTGTCTGGTAGGTTAATATGATCTGTAAAAAAATTATTTTATAAATTTTAGGACTTTTAAATATGCAAGTAAGGATATTTTTAGAAAGAGAAAGTATAATAATATTTAAAAAAAATAGATTTTGAAAAATTTTATGTTAAAAATGTTGCAAATGAAGAAATTATAAGTTTGAAATTTAAAGGATTTATGAGATATTTATAACTTATGAGTCTTATCTTTTTTGTAAAAAAGAAAGGCTAAAGTGTCATTTTTTATGTAATATTTTGAGTTATATTTCATTTAAAATAATATATATTAGATTAATACAAAATATTAAGAGACCCATATATAAGTTCTGAAAAATTACAGAAGAATTAAAGTGTTGAACTCAAATAAGTTGTGTATACTTATTAGCGGGAAGGTCTCAACATATGCTGAGCTATGAATTTTGAATTTGTTAAATTCAAGTTTATCATGGTATTATTTAGAGTGTGTTTGTTTTTTATTTTAAAAAAATTTTATTTTTTATTTTTCTATGATTTTATATTGTATTAATATTAAAAATAAAATTTAAAAAATAAAAAATATTAATTTAATATATTTTT
>NW_011499949.1:603458-607818 GCF_000495115.2 Populus euphratica
CTGTGTTTTTTTGCGGCAGTTTTTTCTTTTCTTTTCTTTTTTTTTCCTTTTTTTCCTCTAGTTTCGAAGGAATCGTTTTTTAGTGTATCTAGGATTTGGTCTGCTTAAGATGAAGTTGAAATTAGGGTTTTTCTCATTAAATTTTAAGAATCGAGACTTGGTTGGGGTGTGAATTCGTTGATTTTATCTTGTTACTTCCAAGTTTTGATTAATTTCAATTTCGCGGGTCATTTTACATGGTGTTAGGTTGCTTTTCTTGTGTTTGCTTTTTTTTTTTTTTTTTTGCTGCTAGCGTTGTTATATGGTAGCTGAAAAGCACTGACTTTGATTGGTGGTATGCTATTAGGGAAAATTGCTCCAGTGGAGAAAGATTCTGCTAGAAATGTATGAAAAATTAATTACAATCGAATATATAGCTTATAGTGGCGTGCTCATGCATTTTTTTTGTGCTTTGTTAAACATGTTACCTAGTTTGATAGTGATAGTTTGGGTTTTAAAAAAATGTTCTTTATTTTGGGAGAATTCAGGGTGTTAGTGGACATTTAGGTTGAGCACTTGAGTTCACGTGTTTCCTTGTGGCTACTCTTCTCTATAAGTCTGTGGGGATTGCTCTAATAAATAAGTTCTTAAAGAGTGATGGGATCTCAAATTCACCAATACTTCAATGCTCGAAGACTCATTTTGGTGATGGAAAAACAGAAATGAAACAATTATGTTTGTGTGTGCTTTTGTAAACTCCATTTGAACATTTGGATATCTTCACTGAGATTCAGCAAGACCAGTAACTGTTGAAAGCAATGTTGTGAAGATTGCAATAGTGTTGTTACTTTTGTAAACTCCATTCGAACATTTGGAATTAAATTTTGTTTCATTTCTTTAACTGCTGAAGTGCCTGCAGATTTCTCTTATTTTTGAACTATTAAGATCCTAACGGTTCAGAATATTTATGCTCCGGAAGAAGAGGCCTTGTTTGTGGAGTTTTTTCACTTCCTCATTTGTGCTGAGGAAAACCCTAGCTCTTTTGTTAACTCTTCACACTAGAAATTACATCATTGGATGATATTTGGGCCTTTCAAGTGATTCGCAACTGTTGGTGTCTTTGTAGAAAATTTAAAACCTTGCTTTAGCCAACGGGGACACAATAGATCTGAAGAATTGGAACATCAGCTAAAGGCACAAAATAGTTGATAACTTGGCTGTTCAAATGCTTCAAGAGTGGTTTTGCTTGTAATAAAGGTGACAAAATGGGTAGGCAAGGATTTGGCAATGTTGAGATTTGCTGGTTAAGAATGTCTTCCTTATGATTTTTGGAGTTTGCATTTTAGAACTTAGAAGCTTTGCTAAACAAATCAGTTTCAACAGTTTTAGGTTTATGAATACTGTGAAATGTGAAAAACTTTATGATGCTTTGTCAAGTTGGAGAGTAATCTGTCATGGGGAAGCTTGTGATTTTGTAGCGATGCGTAACTTTAGTACAACAGTTTTTTTTTTTGTAATTTCCTGGAGTTTTCTGAAGATGGCATTTACGTGTTATCATGAAATCAAATTTAACTCTCAAACTCCACGAATCTGATGTATATAGTCTCTGCATTATCCTGTATTATGATTTGGAACAAATTTTTCTGGCAATTTAATATGGATGGTTGTTAAGTGAGTGATTGTATTTTCGCAAAATAAAATATTGTTTAATTATATTATTAGCTCTTTTTTTGGTGTGGTTCTCCTAGAAGGATGTTCAGCATGGACATGCCAGAATGTGCGTTTAATGAGTTGACTGGTTTGATAGTACTCATGGTATTCTTTTAGCTGCAGGGTATCAGGATTTGTAATGAGCGGTTGTTTGAACTTTATTTTTTCAATGCATATTGGTAGTTTCTTTTCTCACTTTAAAGTTCTGCCACAGGCATCATTAAAACATTAGTTAAATGAGATGGTCAGTAGGTGGTTATGCCTGTGTTTAACCCTTGTATTTTCATTCTGCATGTTTTCATGCAGCAGTTTTTGAGGTTCTGATCATAAATAGCATATGTGTGGCTATCTGTATATTATATCACAAAATAACAACTTCCTTTAATGCTTCCAAATAAACTTGTGTGAAGATATTGATTGGATGATCGCTGGTTACTATAGTGTCTGATATAATGGTGATCTCGCATGACCAAGTTATTTGTCTTTTTTCACAACATACTAAATGTCTCAATCATTATTGTAGACATCACCAGGAACATATTTGCCTTTTGAGATGTCTCCAGCATCAAAATCTAAGTCAAAGGACAAAAAGGCTGGCAAGGAACCCCAGAAGGCTACATCAAAGCCTTCGGGAACTGCTAATGCAGGGAGTGGTATCTCAGCTAGCGCATACAATCCACTGTCTGGAACATTCCATACCATTGAAACAGTGTCGACATCCTCTGCCTCACCTCTACACAGTAATGGTCGATTCCGAAACATAGATGAGACAGATGATCATCCTGGTGGCTTGTTAGGAGCTGGGGTTGATTATGATTCTGTTTCAAATAATGATAGCTGGTCTGGTGAGTCAGAAGATCAAAAAGAGAAGACTTCTAATCATCCAGTCCGGCAGGAAACAATACCAGGTGCGGACAATGACAAGCGGGAAAAAATCCGCCAGAAGAATGAGAAAAAGCATCAGCGTCAAAAGGAGAGGCGAGCACAAGAATTGCGTGAGCGGTGCACCGGCTATCTTATGTCGAGAAAGCTGGAAGCTCTAGCTCAACAGCTTGTTTCAATGGGATTTTTGCATGAACGGGCAACAATGGCTCTTATATTGAACGAAGGAAAGTTAGAAGAATCTGTGACATGGCTGTTTGAAGTGGGTGAACATGCAGATAAGCACAGGGATCAAAACCTTGGTGGGGGCACTTTGAAAATTGATATATCAGAAGAGCTTGCTCGGATTGTAGAAATGGAAATCAGATATAAGTGCACAAAGCAGGAGGTTGAAAGAGCTGTGGTTGCCTCTGAGGGTGATCTCGAGAAGGCCATGGAAAGTTTAAGACAACTGAAGCTAGATCCACCATCTGCTCCACCAAAACCTGAGGAAACTGGTGATCCTCCGACCTCAAGCAGTGATAAGCTTTCTGTAGCAGGTAGCCAGAATATGGTGAGACCACAACCAAAGCTCAACCCAACTTCTTTGATACAGCAAAGAAGAGATAAAGATTTTAACTATACAAAAGCAGGTGTTCCAGTGGGTGAATCTTTGGAATCTGGGAGTAAAAATGATCAGCCTTTGAAGAGAATACAACCGAAGTTGGATTGGCAAAAACCTCAGCCAACTCCGACTCCAGCTGACAAAAGATGGCCAAGTGCGGGATCAAATCCTTCTGTTTCTTATTCTTTGGCATCTCCTTTGCAAGCGCCACCTCCACCTGCCAAGACAGAAACCCGTTATGTTGCTGTTGGAAGTGAATATAAGAGCCTTCAGCCTGGAACAGTTAGAGAACCAGTGATAATGATGCAGCGGCCTCAATCGGTAAGTTCAAAGCAGGTTCCAATTACAAGCACAAGTTCATCTCCTCCTGGGACAGCTGCCGGTTGGTATCCCAACAATAGAGTTGATATCATGAAGCCTTTTGGCTTGATGCCTCCCATTCCTAGCACAAGAAGCCCCAGCCCAAACAATCTGAGTTCCAATCAGATGTTCCACCAATTTCATTATCAACAACCACAGCATTTTGTTCCCAGCAATGGTCCAGGGGATTCTCCTGGAACCAGCAAAGTTAATGGGTTGTGGAGTAGAACTGGTGCGTCACCATCACTCGCTGCTGCTTCTTCCCTTGGGCTTTTCTCTGGATTGGGTTCCACGGGTTCATCAGGGGCATCCTCTCCGGTTGATTGGAGCACATCTGGGTCAATGGCGCAGTTAGACTACACCAGCATAGACTGGAGTTTGGACCGAGGTTTATCTTCCCCGAAGCCTGGTGGATTATGGTTGGGCCCATCAAATTTAAAGAGCAGCCCACAAACGTATGATTCTAGCAGCGCTTCTGGCCTTGGTGCCAGGCTGGCAATGAGATCAGCTCCCAGTGCCAATGGCATACCCGTTCCAGGATTGCAGGATGGTGGTGTGGCTAATTCAGAAACATCCACCCCCGGTTCCCTTGAATGGACTTCGCCATTTGAAGGGAACGATCTCTTTGGCTTGTCAAGACAGTTTGTTTCATCTCCTTCGCTGTAGGGTGGTGGAGATGATTTCAATGAATAAAATGAAAAAAGAAATGGAAAAAAGAAAAAACCTCAGAATTTGGTGGTGGTTCCCTGTGTTGATTGTTGGTGAATACCATTCTAGTTTCTCAAAGGTCCTTTGCTTTTGATGTCATTCACCCCCCCCCCCCCC
>NW_011499949.1:610558-693133 GCF_000495115.2 Populus euphratica
GGCATAGAACAGGCAAAGAGTGGTGGTGATGGTGGCGACACAGAGAGAGGCAGTGGTCCAGATTAGGCCCCAGTGCTTCTTCTCCATATTGAACTGGAGAGACTGTTATTGGTTTGACTTTGAAAGCATTTGATTGAGAAAATTGGAGGTTTTTTACAGTATGGAGTGGGATTTCAAGCCTTAACGAACATATGCTGCAGTTTTAATTTGAGAATTGGCTTAAGGAGATGTTAGTCTGTCTTTCTAGTGTGTGTGTGTTGGGCGGGGAGACAGGTATGGAGTTCTATCTCATAGGCACAGAAGTGATGGAAGTGAAATCTTTTCCCTGACTTGTGAGGCAGGGCAGGAATAGGGGAAGATTTTCTTGCAGCAGTGCCTCATCAGGGAGGAGACATCCATCCCCAACCCACCCAGCTGCCATTCATAATTCACCAATCCCAACTGATTTTAGTTTTACATTACTTTCATCAATAGATTATGATACCGTGCCAATTAGAACCAGCTTGTGTCATATCCAATAAATTGGGATCTACCAGAAAGATCTTTTTGATGCATGATGCATGGGACAGCAACGTGTAGCTGTGATAGTGTGTTTCATATATTCTATAACAAAACTTGTGTTTTCCAGTTACTTCATAAATAATTTATTGGGCTAAGAACAAAAACCAAATTGGTTATCCAGAAATCAAAAACAACCATAGCTTTTCACGCAGGATTAACTAATCGGAAAGCAGGAAACCGTAGAAAGAACAGAAGACAAAAAAGGTATTTTGAAAAGGAGGAAAAGAAAGCAAGCTCATGTATCTCTGTAGACTCATACCTAAATCATTGATACAAACATCTTGAGATATTCCATTCCTTGAGATCTTCTCTAGCAATGTTAAAGGATCGGCTTGACTGGTTTTATCCAATTGAAAGCACTGACAAATCAAAAGACTTCTCTTGTCAAGTAAATGAGCTCATGTTAAAGAAGTGCAGACAGTGTTCTAATCCATAATATCAAAACTGAAATACCTTGTAAACTTCTGCAGTTGAACATGCCTGTGGGGGCTTTATGAGAACCATTGGCTTATCCAAAGGTACTAGTGAAGGAATATCTTGAACAATCTGGACAACAAGAGCAAAACTTCAGCAAGATCAGAAACTACAGAGAAGAATTGCATTTCTAGATGTGCAAGCACATTAGGAGTATGCATATATAACTGCAGATGGGTGTGCACATCCTTCTAACTGTAACTAAGAGAAATTATTTTAAGTGATTCATATTGTTTTGTCAGGAAAAGGCTAGCAAGTTCCCCCAATGGCAAACTGACTTTGAAATAATTTCCTCCAGGAAAGATCTTTATTACTAATCCAAACATTTGTGTAATCCTGTATGCATGATACTCACCTCAACTAAGCTTTAACTTCTCAATAGGTGAGGTTGGCCACATGAATTTTTTCTCCATCATTCTGCCTTGTGTAGAAGAAAATCTTCCATGAGATGCTCAGAAGCCTAAAACTAGTTTTGTTGGTAGTTGGTGCCTAACTAGGGGCATAACTTCAAAGATGTTATTGTCATAACACCTATGCATGATATAACATCACAACAAAAGGATACCAATCAGAAAATGCCACCTAAACAGCCCCCCTGGTCTTCCAGACTAAACCAAACCAGCCCTCAGTCCTCCAGGGAGGGGAGAGTTTGCAACCATACTCATGAATCATAGCAAAAGCAATATATAAAAAGAGGAATTTAGCTCTCTCAAAAGAGTGAGGGAAATCTCAATCACGTCCATAACTGAATTATTGCCCTACGTCTGGAATTGAGAGCATGATAGAAACATGAAGTGGAATAAAGAATACTTTGACTTACTTGACAAAGCAAAATTCATACATACCTCACCACGACCAGTACAGTAGGCTGCTCCATGAGAAAAAAAGAAGGGGATATCTGAACCAATCTCACTTGACCATTCTTGGAGCTCCTTCTCAGTAGCAAGACAGCCACAAAATTGATTTGCGGCCCACAGGGCAGTTGCAGCATTGCTGCTCCCACCACCAAGCCCTGCCCCAGTGGGCACTTTTTTGTCTAAATGAATCTTCCAACAAAATTCAAAATAAGAAAATTTACTATTACTATTCAATTACTAAGTTTTATCAAGAAATAGATCTTCAACACTAACCAATAGCACTTCTTACCCAAAAGAAGTTGTCAGTGCCGGTCTTTTTCCTGTAAAGATTAAGGGCTTTAATGATCTGTATGAAGAAAATCATGAGAAAATAAGTTCACAAGCATATCAGAAATCAATAAAACAACAAAAACACTATTATTTATGCCTTACCAAATTATCTTCAGTAAGGGGCACACCAGACACATTGGTTGATAATCGATCAATACCTTTTGATGGCGACAGAGAGAATTTGATCACATCTCCTAGACTAATCACCTGAAGGAGCAAAAGGGGCCAAATTATGAATTTTTGAAGATTCAACTGATATATCAAACTAAAACTAAAGTTAGCAATAAACCAAATCAATATGAATCCTTTTTACGATGAACTTGTATAAACTGGTGTCCATAGCTCTAAAAAGAAGGCTAAAGGCAAACACTGCTTAAATTTGGACAAGCTTACATGAAATAGAGAAGCCAAATCATGATACCCATCTTCTCTCTTACTGGTTATTCTCAAGAAAACATTAACCTACACCAAATAGCAATACCACAATGCACATAATAAATTAAGAAAACAAAACAAACCCAATTATCATAAAAGTCAAGCACAAGCAAAGCATGAGAATACTCAAAAAACAAACCTTGCAAGGTGAGAAAAGGGTGAGCCTTGAATCAAACTAAAACTAAAGTTAGCAATAAAAAAAGCCAAATCAATATGAATCCTTTTTACGATTAACTTGTATAAACTGGTGTCCATAGCTCTAAAAAGAAGGCTAAAGGCAAACACTGCTTAAATTTGGACAAGCTTACATGAAATAGAGAAGCCAAATCATGATACCCATCTTCTCTCTTACTGGTTATTCTCAAGAAAACATTAACCTACACCAAATAGCAATATCACAATGCACATAAATAAATTAAGAAAACAAAACAAACCCAATTATCATAAAAGTCAAGCACAAGCAAAGCATGAGAATACTCAAAAAACAAACCTTGCAAGGTGAGAAAAGGGTGAGCCTTGAGAGAGGAGCCTGTTTATCCACCTCATCAGCCAAGTTGTTTATCCTTCCATCAGGATCATACACTAGCTAAATTAACCCCACCAACCAAGAAAATCAAAATAAAAAACCAAAAAGTTCAAAACTTGAACTCAAAGCATAAACAACAAACTATGGTAAAATGAAAACAAAAACAAATAAAACAACCTCAAAGAACCCAAGAAAAAGTTCAAAACTTTGAACTCAAAATTCAAAAAACAAAGAAATTTAAGCCAAAAGTATACACCTCTACTTTCTTTCCTGTGGCTTTAACAACTGGGGTCTTTGGAAATTGAAGTTGTTGGCAAAAAGAAAAAGGCCCACGGGGCTTAAACGAAGAGATATTGCTTTTACTTGATAGATTGCAAGATGGTTGGAAATGAAAAGTATTGCAAAGAAGATGAGAAGAAGCCATGGATGCTTGTGTTTGCTCTAGCTGCTGCTATCACAGGCGCATGGATTCAGTGTTAAAACAGTGAAATTCAAGCTCCAATTTAATAGTGTTTGGTATGACTGCCGAGCATAATACCGAGGTGTGTCTCTTGCATAGAATGTTCATAAATGTCTTTGGTTGGCGTCTTGTGTGGACTTTTTTTTAATTAACATAAATGTTTCTATCAATTTATATATATTTTAACTAATTTTATAAAATTTAAAATTAATAATTATATAAATTTGTACTGATTATTATATAAATAATTACAAGTCTCAAATCTAAAATTATAAAAGCAACAAACTTTTTAATCTCAAATTTTTATATCACCTCCTACCAACAAATTTTTCTTGCGTGGAATTTTTTATTTTTTATTATTTACGTGGGGTGTTTAGGTCAGCTTGCGTGCACCATGACTAATCCTCATGGCCCACTGAATACCCTGCAAACCCAGTAGGCATGTAAGGCGCCGCGAGGATGACAGACGTGCACGCCAGGGCTCGAACCCAGGTGCAATAAAAGAAGACAAGCCCCTTCCACCGCTAGACCAATCCCTAAAATTTTTCTATTGTTGGGACAAGGAGAGAGACATCAGTCGTGAAACATGAGCGGAGGACGATGATTAATTAATGCAAAAACCATGCGTTTAATTCCTTCAAAAACTAAATTTGTTTATAATTTATTAATTTTTCCTTAAATTTTTTAATTTAATATTTTTAAAAAATAAAATTAAGAAAACAAGACTTTTATCTCACGAGTAAGATGAGGAAATTTGGTTGTGAAAAGAAAAATATTTTTGAAAGAAAAAACTAATAATTCATGATGGTCAAGACCAATTAAGAAATTATTTACTAGAGAAATTAATTATTTAATTCTAATAAAGTACAAATCATAATTAACTTCGTTTCTTTTTCATGGATTTTTAGTCTCTTAGATAGGTTCATCCAAATTTCAATTAGGAATAGATTATAATTTAATCTCTATATTTTATTTTACTCTTTGTTTTGTGTATTTTTGGTTTTAATAATCAAAAGTTACTTCCTTTATAAAAGTTGATGATAGTTAAAAATAAAAAATAAAAAAATACATGAATTATCCTTTTAAATTCATTTTGTTTGAAGTAAGTGAGATTATAAATTTTGATTTGAAATAAATAACGTTTTAAGATTGTGAAAAAGCAACATAATAATTAAGTGACAAACAAATATGAAAATTATAGGGATTCAATATTATTTTTTTAAATCAAAAGAATTAACTTGACTAAAAATTCAGTGATTGCATAATAATTTACTATCAAATCAGCATTGTTTCTATTTTAAGTGCATGTTTTAAAATCTTTCCATTGAAGCCCCTATTGGTATTGCATTTTAGATAGGGACTAGAAAAAACTTTTAAAAAAATGATTTTTGTTTAAAATTAATTTTTTTGATGTTGCTATATCGAAAATTATTTTTTTAAATAAAAAATATATTATTTTAATTTATTTTTAAATAAAAAATATTTTAAAATATACAATGTATGATTGTACATATATACAAGATGCACAACGCTAGTTGGCATGCATAAACCTCTCTCCCCCTCAATCCTATCCAGCAGGGGTGATAAAACAAAAAAAAGTTGGATTAACAATATATATATATATATACGAGCCGGTTTAGTTTGCATAATTTCGAAGTTCTTAAGCCAAACACAACCTGAACAAATATATACATATTAGAAAGGCAAACAATATGAACGGTCTTTTCTTTTTGTTTTTTAGAAACCCTAATTCCTTCTCACCTCCTGCAACCAGTCAGCCACCCTAAACCATAGTGTCTCCTCTCTCGTAATCTTTCCCCTCCAGTCTTTCCTCTTCTCTTGTGCAAGTTGCGACCTCCCCTCTTTTGATCTCTTGTTTATGATTTTGGTCTCTCAAATGCCGTGCACTTCAATACTTATCAATTCAGAATTAGTTAATTTAATAGCTGTGTTATTTTTTTTTATTGAGAAAACTTTATTTTTTATAAAAATATATTTTATAGATCTAAATAAAGAGGTAAAATTTTAATTACTTTTGGTTCTTATAAAAGTTATATATCCTAACTCAAACTAGAGACTTGCTATATAAATTATAAATCCTTTAATATTACGTTATACCTATTGAAGATAATTGAACTAATTTGAATAAGGTAAAAAACTGAAATAAGTAAAAAATTAAAACAAATAAAAACCTGATTTACCTTTACCTATAAGTTACATGACCTGACAAAACCTAATTAAGATTTTTTTTTTAAATGTGTATTTTCTTTTAACCATAGATTTTTTAAAAATATTTTTTAGTTATTAATTTTTTTTAAAGTTCATTATATAAATACAAGATAAATATTTTACTTTTTTAATATGAGATTTGAAGCCTTTTAGTATATATATTTTATGTTCACAAGAAAAAAATTATATTTTTTTAATGTGGAATAAAATTTTTTTTTGATCTATATACTTTAACTTAAAAAAATAATATATTAACATAATATCTTTTCAATATAAAATAAAAAATCTTTTGAAATAATCTTTTAAACTTCATTATTTATAATATGTATAGCATATATTTACATTGATTGTTATTAACTTTTTTCATATAAAATATTAAAATTTTAAATATTTAAAAAAAAATCTAGTTGATTTGGATCAACCTATATAATTTAAAACCCCGCTTCTTGACCGGGTTAACCTTTAAATCGGATCTAATAACTATGATATACCTTCTCTCTTCTTTTGAAGTTTCCTAACCTTGAATTCTTAATTTTTTTTTGTTCAAAAAATATATGTAATATTAAATATATTGGGATGAAAATTGTTAAATCATGAAAAACTCAAATTATTTTGACATGTTTTTGTTTAAGAGCTAATTAATGTAAAATTGTGATTCGGTAGAATTTCAACTTGATTTCCTATCATCCATTTTGGTGCGAGAATAGATTTAACCTTTTGTTTTGTTTAATTTTAACATCTATTCATCCATCTTCAAAGTTTTGCAAACTATATTGTTAGATGCAAAAAAATCAGCAACGAAAATAAAGATTCAAATTCTAGAAAGAATCAAAACAAAAACAAGAAAAATAAAGGAATATAATGTGATTTTAAAACCTAACTCTTAATCACATGATAAAACAATTCTTAACGAATTTAAAATACAACTCGGAAAGCCAAAACCTAAGTGTGACAGAAACTCAGGTCGGTTTCTCCTTTGCCTTTCTCTTTGAAAAACGTTTCTCTTCCATGTTTGCTGATTTGTTTTGCTCCACATATACTCTCACTTGGAAATATAAAGTCCACGCTTCAGGAACTCATACTTGCCCTTTTTTTTTAGCAGCAGATCTTATAAGGAGGTGCCTGACAGCTTGGTCAAATGGGAAAATAACTTCGTCGACTTGGGCCATTTCACTCATGTACATCACACATTCTAATCATCGACAACTTCGTTTATATCAGCATTTACCATTTTAGTCTTGCTTGGGTGCATTGCTGTGATTTTTAAAGGGATGTCTTCAAGCTGCTGCCTTTTCTTTTCTTACGTTGTTCGCCTTGAGTTGGTTCCTCAATGTCTAAAAGTATAGTAGTCATACTGTATTATGACTACAGTGCTGCTTCTGTCACTTTCCATTTCCAGTTCTTCCGCTTTCTGTTTGACTATGCTGCCCGCAAAGATTTTGTTCTACTGCTATGAATACAAATGCATGAAACTAAACAAGTTATGGTTGATGGTTTTGTTGCCATTCCATGATGTTTTTTTTTTGTTTCCAATGGCCTTTACTCCATCTGATACTGTTATTTGGTTTTCTATCACTGCATAACACTCCTGTCAATTTGGCAAAGATGAGTTCCAGTTTCACACTTTGACTAAACTTTTATAATTGCAAAGATATGTAGATGAAAAAAATCACTGACAATCATTTTTTTTTACTCCCCATATAAGCCTACTTCTGTTCTTGCCATTCTTATACATCTTGTCTCCTCAAAGGCCTATAATTTGAACCTAGATAGGAGGATGCCTGCAATGCTTTTGCCCAACCTCACAAAACAGTTTTGCCAAAGCTTGGATTTTTTCAGGCTATAATTCTGATGAAAAGCTTAGGAAACCATTTATACATGCCTTCGGTTTCCTCGCATGCAGACTTACTGAACTCTCATGGCATGATCACCAAATCAGTGTTGTTCTTACAATACGATGGAATCCCTGGAAAGAAATTGTTGTGCCAATCCATTCCTCTGCTTCTGTTTCTTTTCTATAGAATCACAGCACACCCCACCACTCCATTGCAGGATGACTAACTCTCGACCTTTCACTCCATATACACTTCTGCGATGGAACCACCAGGCAGTCACAGCAAATGCTCCATCTCTTAAACCCATTGACACTTTCTTTTTCTATTCTTTGATCAACCCAGGTGTCCGGTGAGTGTATACATATCTTGATTAATTTTATAGGTTTTAAAAATAATAATTGTATAAATTTTTAATATTTTTAAAATTTATAAAATTCAAACTAATAACCTTTAAAAAATAAATCTAAAATTTCAGCTAATTTTTTTTCTTTAAATAAATCAGTATAAAAAAATGCTCCATCATATAATACCTTGATAGATAAACGTGTGGGATATTTAGAAAATGGTAAACGCCATCCAGTTCAGGAGGCTACACTAACAGCTTTCTGCCCCATTACATAATCGCTCCCAGTTCCAACTATCTCTCTCTTTTTTAACTTTTTTCTTTTTCTTTTTAATTTAAATCGAAATTAGTTCAGGTCGATTAATTGAATGCATTCGATTTTGATTGACATCGATAAATAAATTAAACAATTTTTTGTAACGTTTTCTTAATTAATATCACTTAATTGTTACTTAGTTTTCAAATAAATTAACATTTTGTCTTTATAATATTACTAGGGATTATTTTTTAGTAACCCTATATGAAATTTCTTTCTTAAATTTAATTGAAACACTCCCCCCTCATTTTGAAAGAAAGTTATTACATATAACTAAATTTATAATTTGTATTTACAGGTCAAATATTTTAATATAAATTTATCTCTCAAATTTTTAGTTTAATTTTTGGTTGTTATTAAATTATTTTATTTATTAAATCAAATAATTTTTAATTTATTTAATTCTATGCGTGTAGTAGCCAATATAATTTTTTTCTTAATTTTAAAAAGGACAGAAAAATAATTGTGCATTCATGTTAAATTTTTATCTAACCTGCGACGAGCACTTGCATATAAAAACTATTATATCATGGAAGAATAATGTTTATATATATATATATATATATATAGACACACACATAAAATAAGAGGTTATTTGAGAGAATAGTAGAGATTAATTTTTTAAATATTTTTTGTTTAAAAATATATTTAAATAATATTTTTTATATTTTTTTAAAATTAATTTTAATATTATTTCAAAATTTATTCAATCCCCCGTTTAGAACGAATGTGAAACGGGCATGGAGGAGCGAGATTAATAAGTTGCACGAGGAACAACATCCAATGAAGAAAAGAAATAGACGCAAGAGGTAGCCGTCTAACCTCTTGCATGAACATGGATTACCTCCACAAAGTACACAAACAAAAAGCATTTACTGTAACCAGTGATCAAGTGCTAAAGATTTGGGATTAAGGGGTTTGCTCTCTCTATAATCTTAAGTTCAAGTCCTTTGTTGCTCATATAATGGCCGCTGGAGGCTTACATGGTCGTTAACTTCAGGGCTCGTGTAATTAATCGTGGTACGCGCAAGCTGACCCGAATACCCACGTTAATCTAAAAAAAAGCATCTACTGTAGCCAAATGAAAAGTCAGCCACACTCGAAAATCAAATTTTGGAGCTTGCTTCTTGATGCTTGGTGCTGCATCATCCCCTTCTTAAACTCAAATTGTCAGCAAGGACGGCTCTTCAAATTCTCTCCCAACTCCCAACCTGCCATGATAATAATATCTGAGTTAAAAGGTCAAGATATATAGTCATCCTTCAAATCTTTAAAATACTAGAAATAGAGTTTGGAGTGATGGCCAGGACCGAGAGTAGAAATGCTTTATTGGAAACGACGAGAGAATACTATGAGAATTGCCCAGGTTGTAAGATTGATCGTCTCAATGAAGAGCAAAGAGGTGTCCCTTACAGAAACTTGTCCTATATTTGGATCGTCTCTCTCTGCACAGGTGCATCCATCCATGCACCTTCTTTCATTTCTTTGTAACATGTTTATTGTTTTACTCTTTGTTGTTTACTTATTCAGTTTTTCATATCCACCTTCACTCTGCTCTATGTTGCTCGTAAATCAGTTGTTTTCTTCCCAATTCTGGACTCAGTTTAGTCGTTTTAATCTTTAATCAACATGGGTTTTGCTTTGTGTTTATTGGTGTTTAACAATTTAGCATTAGATCACTTGGCTTGTGGTATGCGGGCAGATGGCAGATGGAATATGGCATGCATTCAATGAAATAATCAGGAAAAGCAAAAAAAAAAGTGTCTTATGAATAACATGAACTCTCAAAGAATCATGAAGTTGCCTCTCAGGGTTTCATCTTTTAAAGAGTTGAACCTGAACTAGTACAACTGTCCAAGTATATGATCATACCTTTCTGATTATTTCTTAATTCAAATTGGAAAATTTAATCAATTTTCTATTCCTGATAATAAAATTTTCAAGAAATAGTGGTTGCTTTTTGCTTTTGTAGTTGATTGCCATTAGGACTTGACTAGTTTGGCTTTTCCTGTTACTGTTTCTGCAGTGTACTCAATTCTTTATCATGCAGTTTAAGATTGATGATATTGACATGTGAAGTTAACAGGGATTAATTTCTTCTGTCGATGTCTATTATGGATTTTTAAGCGATCCCTATTCTTAAAAATCTTTATTCCAAATCTCTGTTCTTGTTCTTTTTTAAAGTAATCTCTTGGGGTTGCCAAGCCAAATATTTGTCAATTAACCTCTATAACACTGCTATCTTTTTTTGTCAGCTTTGCCAATATCTTCACTGTTCCCATTCATTTACTTCATGGTATGTAACATATCAGTTAAAATTCATGCTTATGTCTCTTATGTAACGTCTGAATTGATCTTCATGATGTACAGAATTAGCCTTTTCAAAGTATAATTCTCACTCACCTTTTCAAACAAATTCATGTCATGATAAGGGACCTTTTGCTGTGGCCTCCTAAAGCTTCAAGGCATTTTCCTTATCTGCAGTTTTTTGCTTCCTTTTTTTTTATTGGGTTTTTGGCAGATAAGGGACTTTCATATTGCTGAGAGAGAGGAGGATATTGGTTTCTATGCAGGATTTGTGGGTAATGTTTGCTGCTATTTCACGCCTTAACTATACTTTTTTTGTACGGCTAGTGTTTATTATGAGAGTGCTGGCTAAAAATTGTTTTGTCTCCCCTACTCGTCTTTCCTCTAGGATCTTCATTTATGATTGGAAGAGCATTAACATCATTCTTTTGGGGGTTGTTAGCTGATCGATATGGTCGGAAACCTATTATATTGATAGGGACCTCTTCAGTGTGAGCAGTTTTAAAACTTCACCATTCAGAGTTCTATCATTGAAGAAATTACTCTTGTGCATTTTCAAATCTTATTCATCTGAAACTGTTGTGTTTGTGTGGATAATAATTTTTGTCTCAGGGTTGTGCTCAATGCTCTGTTTGGCCTCAGTACAAGCTTCTGGATGGCACTTTCTATGAGATTTCTTCTTGGATGTTTCAATAGTCTACTTGGCACAATTAGGGTATTCGCATTGCAAATGCTGCACTCATGCACATACGTTCAAACACATAAAACATATTTCTTAGAAACATGTATCTCAAAGTTTTTGTGATAAATGACAAAGTTTTAATTATACTGTTTCTGTGCTCTGCAACCTTATTGGCGCTCTAGGCATATGCTTCCGAAGTCTGTAGAGAAGAGTATCGATCTGTGGCTCTCTCAGTTGTAAGACAATTTCTTTGGCAGTATTTTATGGTTGTGGATGCATCATTTAAAGTAAACATTCTCAACTGGACTACCAATTTCAGGTAAGTACATCGCGAGGCATAGGAATGATTATTGGCCCTGCTATTGGAGGTTTTCTTGCTCAGGTGGGGACATTTTGGGTGAAAATATATTGAATAATTAAATGGTTTTCAGTGGCACGATCCTGGGTACATTTTATAGTTGGATTTTTGGTTAACATATGGTAGAGCCAGTGCACCACATCAGCTATACTTTGCTGCCTAGTTTGGGTTGTTGGTTAAGTTTTATCATACAGATGTTCAAAAGAATTTTAAAATGGTGCCTGCTCAAGATATTGTTGTGTTTGAAAACTTCTGTGATTGTCGATTGTACCAGTTGCATACTTGTTTCACTGTAATTATTCTTAGATTGATAGAGAAATAGGGCTTAAGTAATTCTTCTCAAATTATTTGCAGTGCCTCTAAATTAACTACAGGCAGTGGTAATGTTCTATTTTCAGTTCGCAAATATTGGAAAATCATCAAACATGAAATATTAGAACTCTTCTTGGTTGATAATATTCTCTATACCCACTCTATGAGCTCAACTTAGCTCATTTGAAGGTGTAAGATATACCGGAAGGCTACTTAATCAGTGGATAATGAACTTGTCACCGCTATTAATTGAGACATCAATAACACTTGCTCTGTAAAGTCTCTCAATGTTTTGAGCTCTCTTAAATCTTAATGATGCAGTGCCAGTGACATGATGCAGATGCTGCTTGTTCAAAAACATTTAGATATAGTCGTATCATTTGGGTCTAAGTTGTGTAATCAAACGCTTCAGCATATGTTTAATTTATCATAAGTCAAGTGCATTAATTTATCAAGGACCGTGTCCTGTTTATTACTACCCAAAATCACAAATTCTTTTTTCTGTATGCTTCTTGGTAGATGTTAGAAGTTTGTTTCCTGAATTTCTATTTTTTTTCAATTCCTAAAAAAAAGTTAGAAATCATGATTCCAGGATCCATTCATTTTTCTTCTTTGTTTCCTTCTTCCTTCTTTCTTCTTTCTTTTGAGATTCTTTAACATTCCTTACTTATTTTGTGGGGGTGTATTGATGGTATCAGCCTGCAGAAAATTTTCCAAATCTATTTGCTGAGAGCTCAATTTTTGGGAGGTAATCAACATTTCTTATTCAGTTACTTTTTTTTTTTTTTAATTCCATCAGCTTTTTATTTCACGAAGATTCTATTCTTTGTTGCTTAGTTAATTTAGTTCTGACATATGCATGCATATTGCAGGTTTCCCTACTTCTTACCCTGCCTTGTAATATCAGTTTATGCTGTGGGAGTTTTGGTAGCTTGTTGGTGGCTTCCTGTAAGTTTCAATAGGCACCTGACCATTATCTTTCATCATTGGACTGATATTTAGTGCTTTTGAGCTTTCTCGAGTAGCAGCCCATGGCATCATTTGGAATAGTCTTCTTTGATTGAAATAAAAGAAAGAAAACGAATAGAGGACCAAGGTTTTCATCCACACTGTCATCATTACAAATGTAGTGCACCTTCAAGAGTTACAATCTTTTCTCCTCCCACGTCCCACATGTTGTGCCACTGACGAGTACTCTAATCTTCCTAGACATATCCACTGTTCATCACTTATGCCGAAGAGCCTGTTCTGCAATGTGTGGTATCTTTATGACAAAAACAACAAGATGATATTGTATTTGTTGATGTTATCTGTTCAATCTAGATGGTTGTTTATGTTGCTAAAATAATCTCCCAAATTCAATCTCTGATTAAAAAAATGAAGAAGATATCTACTCTAAAGTGCATTATATTTCCGGCTGTTTTACAACCTTGGTACAAGCATTATGTTCACATGGATGTTGATAGCAGCAGTGTAGTTTCTTGGTATAGTACCTAACAGAATATATATAAATGCAGGAGACACTGCACATGCATGACAAAAAGATAAGCAAAAGATGCGATTCATGTGATGTGTTGGAAGCTTCCGCAGAGGAATCTGATGAAAAGGATTATGTTACTGAAGTCAAGGAAAGAAAAATATCCCAGAAAGCAAATCTGTTGAGGAATTGGCCCTTAATGTCTGTCATCGTTGTGTATTGTGTTTTCTCTCTTCAAGAGATAGCTTATGCTGAGGTAAGTCGGTTTCCTTTCAGTTTAACTTTGCATTATTATATCGAAAATTTGGATGAATGCACATGTTGTTAGTTCTTTGAACCTTTTTAGCCCTGACATCACTGAAAAGTCTGGTAGGGCTTTGAAGCTCTGGTTTGAAGTACTTATTTTCCCTCCATATGCTTGGGTGTCTTCATCATAGCTTAAAAAAGCATGTTAACTTTCACATGTCTCTATCATAGATTGACAAAGCATATTACCCTTGCATTTTGAACCATATTTACTTTTACATCATTGAAAAAACCTGAAAGGGTTTGAAGCACTAGTTTAAAGTTTTACCATCAAAACTATGTCTTCATCCTTTATGGCTCCTCGTGGATTAAGAGATGAAAAGTATTCATCTACAATGGAGAGACATAGGAGTTTCCATCTAGACACCATTAAACAGGCTCCTAAAACACTTCTCTGGCTTTTATGGTTCTTTTGATTTATGCATAGAAAACCTAGGAATCAACATCTTTTTCCAAAATATGTTATTTGTTTGTAGTATCATTATACAAGTGGTTTAACTTGACATTTCGATTTTGCCTACAGATATTCTCACTTTGGGCAGTTAGTGACAAAAAGTATGGAGGGCTGAGCTTTTCGTCACAAGATGTTGGTGAAGTTCTAGCAATTTCTGGTGAGCACGCTCATGTATATCATTTATGGTTGTCTTGTCACCATGTGCTGCTACATCTCAATATTGTAATGGCAATAAATAATAAGATTTTGTGGATTAGTCTGCTGTCATAGCTAGTAGCATTATTCTCATAGTTGTTATTCTTAGTGTGATGCAAAATTATAGAGCTCCTAGAAATTTATGAGTTAAGCTAATGGTAATGGACACTCCTTGAGGGTAGCTTAGAACCATAGAACAAAGACGGAACAGATACTTTAATTGATCACATTTTTTACAGCTTGCTGCTATACTGCATAGGCTTCTTACGTCAAAGGGGGTCTTTGAAGACATTTGCTGATATTTTTTCTTGTGTGTTTAGGGTTTGGTCTCTTACTGTTCCAGCTTCTATTGTATCCACCAATTGAGAAAGTATTTGGACCTCTTACGGTGACACGCCTTTCAGCGGTAAACCTTCATTTGCCTGTTTTGTTTTGGTAATTCTATTTAATCCTTTCAATGTAAAATTAATTAATGATTTTCTTTTTCAGGCTGTATCAATACCACTGCTAGCAAGTTATCCTTATATAGCTATGCTCTCAGGAATAACCCTGCATTTAGTAATAAATATTGCATCCGTCTTACGGAATACTCTATCTGTAAGAGCGTTTTTCCTGGAAAGTCTTCTGTAATTTTTCGCATTTTCCTAACGTTCTCAACTGAATTTTGGACTCAGCAGAATACATCCTTTCACGCTCATTGTAATTTTGGTTTCAATAAAATTACTACCATAGAAGATTTTAACTCTCTCTCTTTCTTGCTTCTCTCCCACAAATAATATTCTTGTTTGTTTTGATTTTACTGTGAAATTGATCTAATTTTACAAGCCGGCTTGTTCAATATCGTGCAGGTGACCCTTGTCACTGGATTATTCATATTGCAGAACAACGCAGTGGCAAGTTCCAAGTCTTTTGTTTGGGCCAATGCTTCACTTCCTTTTCTCTGGATTATTCTGTTCTTTTTCTTTTTTTTTGGATAATTCACTGGCTCATTCTTAAACTCTGGATGTTGTTGCTGTAGCCCCAAAGTCAGAGAGCGGCAGCCAATGGCATTTCCATGACTGCAATGTCTGTTTTCAAAGCATTTGGACCTGCAGGAGGTGGTGCACTGTAAGTGAAGTGTTACAGTTAGTTATAGATTTGGGTTTTGCATTTAATAATATGTGTGCTTGTCTATTTCCTTGACCTTAAGAATTGCCCGTGTGTACTGGGACAGTTATGGATTTGGCTTTCTGAATATCCTGTGGTAATGACATATGAATGCTATTTTTGTATTAATTCTACAGCTTTTCTTGGGCACAAAAGCGACAAGTTGCTGCCTTTCTCCCAGGTGCTTACATTTCTCCGTCATCTTCCACTTCATGGACCATAAAACCCATCCCTGTCTTTTCTGAAATGTTTGGATAGGCTTTAGCCGTTTGTTGCCTAAAGAACTCTTAACCTCTGGCATGCTACTAGCATATCATTAAATCTTTGCATGTAACGGGAGCCTTTCTGCACCAAGCTGATAAATCATCAAAAGTCAATCTCCTAGTCTTTTAACTAGCGTAGGGAGATATTCATGGTATGTTACTGTAGTGGGTTTTAAGCATCTGATTCAACTCAGAGCTAGGTCCAGAGTAAAATTAAACTCTGCATTTCGGTGGTGAGCTACCCGCATTGGCTCATATTTCATCAGCATCATTCTGAAAATTTCAGGTCTATCTATTTCTTTTCTTTTCTTTTGTCCCCTTGTAAAACCGCATTTTTAAGCTTTACAATATGAGGGGTGAGGTGCTGTTCATGGGCCTCCTGGTCACAAATTATGCCAGTCTTCTATGAACATGTGACTATCCTTGATCGGTACTATAGTCCAGTCTTCTATGAAAATGTGACTCTCCTCGATCGGTACTATAGTGACATTCACCAATCTGTATGGTGTGAATAGCTGTTAAAAACAAAACAAAATGGCTGCTGTTTCCTTGAAAGGTGAGCAATCATACTTGGTTTATTGAATGCAGGTGATCAGCTGGTTTTCTTCGTACTAAACTTGGTCCAGTTCATTGGGTTGGTATTGACTTTCAAGCCATTTCTAGCACAACCCCACGAGTAAAGCACAGTTTGTCGCTGCTGTACCTTCCATTCTAGTGGGACTTGCGTGAAATATGACAAGAATGATTCACAGGATATCTACTTGCACTTTCTGCAACCATAGCAAGCGATTAATTATTGTTGTTTGATGTAATTTTATTGCAAGGATTGAGCTTGTAACCATGCAAGTCTAAGAGTAGAGATATTATCAGGGAATGCTTCAACAGAAAGTAATCCAAGAAGAGCAGGTGAATTTTAGGGATCAGAATACATTTGTATAACTCAATTCTCCGGTTCCTGTTTTAATTCTTATTTCCATCTTCTGAGTAAACCCTAGAAATATCACCAGCAACGAGCTAGGAGAGTGAACCACAGCTGTTGACAGTTTCACACTATCAACGCTGCTCTCGGCATCAGCAAAAAAATTGAGAAACCAATCGGTTGCTTTACTCTCGGTAGCATAACCTACTATTATTTCAGGTAGGGCTGATTGGAAGTGTAGAAATGGTGTAGAGATGGCTATGTTTAAAATGTTTTTCCATACTACAGATATAATTGATTAAAATACAAAATTGGTTGCGAGTAGTAGCGCGCTACTCCTTCTGTAGATTCATTGTTTCTCGTGATCATCTTCAAGATTTGATCACAATATTTTGTTCACGTTTTCGACGTGAGGGATTTGGAAATACGATTTTTTTAATGCGTTAATTAGTTCATTCACGCGCGGGCTTTGATCGTAAATTCTATTATAAATGAAACTTGTTATGTTTGTGTTTGGTGATGTCTTACTTTTTATAATTATTTATAAAAATTATTTTATAAAAATTATTTTTTATTGAATTTTATTTAATATTTATATATGTTTGGTTAAAATTGTGATTAAATTTGAAGTTGAATAAAAAAATAATTAAAAATATTTGGTTAAAAATATTTTTTAAATTAAAGTTGTAAAATAATTTCAAAAAATACATAGTAATATTGATAGTTTTTAATTTAAATATTATAGATCTAACTAATGTTATTATATTATGAAATAAATAATATTTTATATAAAATATTTTTATTATTTTATTAAACTATCTACAATCCTATCACTTGTGAAATACATCTAACAAACACTATAATTTCTTTTTTTTTTAAATGAACAACAATATTAGATAAAATATTATCAAGAAAAAATTAAAATTATATTTTCTGTCTAATTTATCATTAGTGTCATTAAATAATGTTAAACATTAATTTTTTAAATAAAATATAATTAAAAATAAAAAATTATTTTTTTTTATTTTACTGGTCAGATAGGTTGGTAGTTATGTTTTAAAATATATTAAAATAATATTTTTTTATTTTATAAAATTTATTTTTTATATTAATATATAAAAATTTAATTTAATTTTTATTTTTAAAAATAACAAAAAATAACAATAATTTAACCATAATCCAAATATGACCAAACATCATTTAAAAGAAGAAAGCCAGGGATGACTTGACATTGACATATAAAAAAAAACAAATCTATAATAGAGTATAATAAATTATTTTATCTAAATATAAATATCTAGCAACCTATAAATTTAATTTATTATAATGGGTAGAGCTCATAGGAAATAAAAGCTCAATTATTTATTATTAAGACAAGCAGAAAGCATGTGAAAACAGGCCCTAGCTGCTTCTTCGAACTCAATATTTGCAACACAGTAAATAATATAATTCATAAATAGTAATTGTTGTTTTTTTATTTACCAAATATTTAGCTCCTAGTTTTGCTTCAACCGCAACCGCCATCGTAAACAAAAAGGTCATGAGATAACTATTGCCTCAGCGAGTGGTTCAACGGGGACAGAAAATAAAATTTATAATAATAATAATAATAACAGCATTTAAAAGCCAGTTATTTGCATTAATTTTATTCTTCGTAGCTTCACGTAAGGTTGGGTTTTAATGGTTACGAGAGAGGATGTTCTCCTAATCCCCCTTTAAGTTAGATTAATTTTTTTTTATATAAAAAAATATTGAGATTTTACTGATTTTTTTTCTAGTGCAAAAATAAATTAGATTATATAAGAATTAATTTGATATAACTTGGTTAACTTTGCAAATCCAAAAAAAATTCTATACAACTTATAAAAATATAATTTAATTTGACTAAAACAATTTAAAATGATGTTATTTAAATATTATACATTAAAAAAAAAAACCATTTCTAGAAACAATTCATTTACCACAACACAGCACACGCTAATCACGGAGAAAATCATGGAGGAAGAGGAGGTTGGCATCAATCAACTAGCATGACTAAGAAAACTTTTTACCATAAGATAACTCTACTTGCACTTATGAAACTTTGTGGAACCTTTTATGTGCTTCCTTGTATGGGATGTGGCCTAACATGTTTGATTTTTTAAACATTTTTTAATTATAATATCGAATAGTAATTTAATAAATTTATTATGCTAATGTGAAATGTCAAAAAAATCTCTAAAAACTAATTATTATTATTATTTTGCTTTTAAGATAATGAATATATTTCATTATTATAAGAAAGATAAAAGGATATAATTCACAAAGTTGGTTTTTTATTCCATGATTAGCATGTGATGTGTAGTGATAAATGTATCTTCCTCCATGATTAGCGTGTGTTGTGTTGTGATAAATAGATTGTTTCCAGAAATGTTATAGTGGTACAATGAATAATAGAATTGAATATCATAATTACGTTGAAAAGAAAAAAAATCATTGTTCATAGCCAATTGAACTTATATGAACAACATACTCCTAATTATTATAAATAAAACTAAAAAATATAGAAAAACTTATTAGCATCGTGAATTATCATAATAATTCACAATGTTAGTTTTTTTTTCTATAATTATTTTTTAATTTAGTCATTATATGATGTGTTTGTGAAAATTTAGAATAGATAATTATTTTTTTTGTTTTTATATTATAAGTAAAGTTAAAAGGTGTGGAGAAAACACTATTTCCCAACACCTATAGTGTTGTTTTTTTTTTGTTTTTTTTTGCATTTTGCATTTTGATTCAACACCTATAGTGTTGTTTTTTTTTTTTGTTTTTTTTGCATTTTACATTTTGACTCCTTTTTTTATTTGATTATTGATTTTTTTTTTTTTAACCTTTTTTTATTTGATTATTGATTTTTTTTTAACTTAGTCCTTATATAATGTGTTTATAGGGATTTAGAGTTGATAATTTATTTTAATTTGCTTTTATATGGTTATCGCAGTATAAAAAAAATCTCAGCATCAAGTTGATATTAAAAAAATATCTCAACATCACAGTATGATCTATTTTTTAAAAAAATTAGTTAAATAAAAAATAATTTAAAAAAATTAGGTTATTAAACTTTGTAGAGTCAATAACTTGGTTTGCGAGCGAGATAACCCTGGTTACCTCTATTTGTGGGTTTAAAGGGGTATTTTTTTTAAAAAAAATTAAACTCAATTAAGTGATTTTTTTTATCATATAGTTTAAAAAATAATTTTGAAAAAAAATATATGTTATTAAAGTTTGGAAAGCCCATGGGCTCGTTGACGTGTATGAGAAGTTTAACTCTTTATATATATATATATATTCATTTTTTAATTTCATTCTTTCATATTAAACTAATTAAGAATTAAGTTTTATAATTTGTTTTATTTTGTTTTCTATGAAGTTATCATAATCTTAAAAAAATCTTAGTATTGGTTTGACGCTCGATTTTGTGATTGTCTGTTTTTGTTATCATATAGTTAAATAAATAATAGTTTAGAAAAAAACAAGTTATTAATTCAAATGAATTCCATTAACTAATTTGCAAGTTTGACATATTGACTTAAGTTACTCAATTCATGGGTTTCATAGATTTACCCATCAAAGCTAATATGTTTTTTTTAGTTTATGGTCCTTTAATTTTTCTAATTTTTTTTTAATATTTCTCTTTTATTCAATATTAGATTAATTAAAAAATTAAATTCATGATTTATTTTTTTATTTTCTATATGGTATCACGACTTCAAATAAATATCTTTTTTAGAATTGATACTCGATTTTAAAAGCATTCGATGTTATTATAAAATTAAATAAAAAAATTAATAAAATTATTAAATCTGTTAAAGTTTATTATCTAGATTGCAAGGTGACCGAAGTCGATCTAATCTATTATCTCATTATATATATAAAAAATTATTAATTTAAAGTTTTTTTTAAATTATGCTATATTTTTATCTTTATCGGTTATTAAAGTTGTTTTTGAACTCCTTAAATTAAATAATTTATTTTAGATTAGCTCCCAGTTATATAATGTAAAATTTGAGTTAGACAAGATATCTCATTATATATATAAAAAATTATTACTTTAAAGTTTTTTTTTTAAGTTATGCTATATTTTTATCGGTTATTAAAGTTGTTTTTAAACTTTTTAAATTAAATAATTCATTTTAGATTAGCTCCCGCATTATATAATGTAAAATTTGAGTTAGACAAGATGTCAAGTTAATGAGTTTTAATATCAAACTATTTTATTGAATTTAATAATATTACTAAAAAAAATCTTCATTCTCTCAATTCTCTCAATATTACTTTTAAGTATAGATAAAAATAATTCGCTCATTGAACGCAAATAAATATAATTAAAAAAAATTTAATTATCAAAATTTTAAAAAACTCACTGTTCATACCCAATTCTTGATCCGGATCTTATTTTAACGATGCATATTCAATTCTTAAAGTATATTCGGTAATATTTCCATGAAAAACCGAAATAAAACTTCTACCATATCTAATATGTTATCTGTTAGCGTAAGTCTCTTCCTCCTCCTAGCGTTATCCATTATTGTTTCTCCCTAATCTCCCGGTCCTCTGCAGCACAATTAAACTATCGATCCCATTTGACTACGTCAGTTTTGTATCGCTACCACACCAATCTCCCCTCCGCACACACGTTTCTTGTTATTTTATATAAAAAAGTGAAAAAAAACCTGTATTATTATCATACTGTAATATATTTTGACCATCGTCCAACAACAACTACCTTTTTTCTTCTTCTTTTCATTTGCTGATTTTGGGTTAACCTTAGATCTGTACTGTACGTGGATTAAAGGCTAGAAAGTCTTAGTAATGGGAAATGCAAACGGTAGAGAGGAAGGGGAGAGAGACGACGGTGAAGGGTTAGAAAACGGTGAGGAGTCGTCGGTGATTGGAAGTGGGGCGTCGAGTACACGGACGTCGGTTTCAATATTGGCTACTAATGATCATAACCATAGAAATAATATTCCTCCTGATCATGGTCCTGCTCGATCCTCATCGCCTTTCTTGTTCGCTCCACAGGTATAATAATAATAGTTTGATTGAAAAAGTATCGAGTTTTAATTCAAAGTTTATGTCTTTACTAGCATTGGATGATGACGGGGTTCATTAAGATCTGTAATAAGGAAGGAAGAGGAAGCTTGTTGGTGACGAATTGACTTTTGTAATTGGATTGTAGGCATCTTGAGAAATAAGTTTCTCGTTTTGTTTGTAATTTTAAGGTTTTTATTAAGGTGGTTTAGTTCTTTTATAAAGTGGGTTTGATTTAAATTTGATTCATCTCTTTTAGAATGTTTGATCTTTGTGAAAGTATGTTTCAATAACTGAAAGTTGTGATCAATTAATTATGAAAGAAGGTTATTAGGGGCTGGGGTGCGGTTGAGTTTAGCCGAATGTGAACTGAAGATTCTATCCTGACTAGAGTTTTTAGGAATGTTATGTGATTTGGGAGCTTCGTTTGTTTCTGTTCTTTAGATGTCGTTATTGAAATTTTGGGAATCAATAGTGACTGAGATATGCAATTCTGGATATGTAAGCTGGTGATCTACGAGTTTATAGTACTAGATATGTTTGTTTTCTATGAGGCATATGCAATCTGAGTGTGATGCTGACACAGTCTGTTTTAGTGTTGGATTGGGTTGATTTTAGCTGCCCAATTACTGTTTTTATGTGTGAGAATGTGTGTAATTTATCTGGCGGATAGCTGCAGTCTAGGTTTATTTCTGCTTTCCATTTTTGTACTTGGTGAGGAATCTAAAGGTTAAACTTGCTCTACGGACTGGATGGTGGATTGTGTCCATGCATGTAATAGAGCTGTAGCTAATGTAACTGCTTCTGAATTGTGTGTTTGCAGGTTCCTGTTGCTCCCTTGCAGAGGCCTGATGGCCCCCCTTCTTTTGATCAGATGTGGCAGAATGAGTCTCCTGAGGTTGGTGATGAAGGCCAACCCCCTGAGCAAGGAATCCCTACAATTATCACATGGAACTATGGAGGAAACGATGTGGATGTTGAAGGATCGTGGGACAACTTTACATCAAGGTAAGGTTAAGCCACTATCTTTAAAGACAGAAGATGACAAGGGAGTATTTGTTGCTTCTGAGGAAACTTATATGATATCATTTATTGTTCTGCTGCAGGAAAAAGTTACAAAGATCTGGTAAGGATCATTCTATTCTTATGGTCCTCCCACCAGGCATATACCATTGTAAGTTCATTGTGGATGGAGAGTGGAGATATATTCCAGATCTTCCTTTAGTGACTGATGAAATGGGCTGTGTATGTAATCTTCTTGATGTTCATGTAAGTATCTTTACATGGCTCTTGGCCTGACAAATCCAGAAGCACTTGATTGTTGAAATTTTCACTAGTGACAATGATTTTTGAAAATAAATGAGCACAGAATCATGGTTTTTGAAGGGATATGCTCAAGATGCTTTTGAAAAACTGGGAGTTTTATGCAAACCATGGATTGGGTGAAGCCATGTGAAACATGTCTTTTATGTTCCATATGGGAACTCAAATCCTGCTTCCTCTACATTCAATATATATAACCAAGATTTTGCTTGATATATATACTTTTCTAATATTCATTTCCGAGGAAGAAAATAATGAAGTTTTTTCTTGGACCAACAAAACATTTTTTTAATGCCTTGAAAAATTGCAAAAGCATGCACGACTCAATTTCTAAGTTCCTTTTGCTATTTCTTGCAGGATTTTGTGCCTGAAAACCTTGACACTGTGGTTGATTTTGAGGCTCCACCATCTCCAGACTCCACTTACAGTCAAGCATTTCCAGCTGAGGTCGATTTTGCAAAGGAGCCTTTAGCAGTTCCACCGCAGCTACATCTAACAGTCCTTGATGAAGCTTCTTCTTCCAAGCCTCAACATGTTGTGCTGAACCACCTTTACATTGAGAAAGGTTGGGCATCTCAGTCTCTAGTTGCTCTTGGACTTACTCATAGATTCCAATCCAAGTATGTCACTGTTTGCCTTTTTAAGCCACTCAGAAGGTAGCTCCCTCCCACTTTCCATCTGTGACTGTGAAGGAATCACTTTCACGATACAGTTCCTTTTGGGTTTTCTCTGTTTATAGAATTACTCAAGCTTTACATGTTATATGTTGTAGTTAAATTTTCTTTCTTTCAAGCATCCCTCAATATTATTATCAGGAAGGTCCACACAGTTTAAAAATGAGTTATATACATTAGTTATCAGATTCTTTTACTGGAACCGTTGAATGCAGTCCTTTAGTGGAGAGTGGCGTTCAGTTTCCAAGGTATGAGCTACCTTTTTTTCAGTCAGACACTATCAGTCTGCTGTGCAAGTTCTGCATTTAGTTGATGATGGTTACAACTGATGTGCGGTGCTTATTGAATTTGCGCTAGTGTAAAGTAATAAAGTGCCCTACCAGCTCATCAAAAGTTGTTCTTTCCTGAGCTTGGATTATTTCACTGCCGGTTCAACTCATTACTTTACATCCAATCCAGTCAGCTTATTTCACACCATTTCAAGTTATGGTTTTTCTTTTCAAGAAATAGAATCTCAGCCTCCCAGGAGCATCAAGGAGACCTGGCATATCTATCTGCACGTACTTATTGCAGTGAAAAGCCATGATCCTAGAAATAACGTCTGATGTCGAAAATAACAGGAACAGTTGATCCTGATTATTAATTCAGCTGTGATTTGTATAGTTTTTCTGCAATTAGCTGATCATGTTGGTTCTGCAAATTGCGACTGCTCAGCAGGCAGTTCGAACTTGAAGACGGTAGAGAATTATTGTGCTATTTGTATTTGGATGTCTTATTTGTTTATTTATTGGTGCTTGGTTTCTACACTTTTAACAACTTAGTAATAATAATTTCCTTTTATTTTCCATATGAATAAAATTACTAATGTGGCCTTTTCACCTTTTTAAGGATCATGTAGAGTTATTTTGGTAATTAATTACTAATATAGCCCTTAAATAAAATAATTCAATTTTTTTGTACAAGATGTTTTTGTATTTTTACATTTAATAGAAGAACAACAAAATTACTACATTTGTAAGCTTTCCTTTATTTTCTCTTAAATTGCATGTTGGTCATGCAAAAAGTTATATCAGCCCGTTAATTTTTTTTTATCCAATCATTTTCTTATCTGTAATTGTTTTATTTTATATGGATTATTTTTAATTATTTTTTTCATGATTATTAATACTTAAATACAAAATAATTAATAAAAAAAAATCAAGTAATGTTGGAGCTATTAGGCCAGGATTGCCTGCTAGATCCAAAATGAAAAGCCCATGCACATCTATGACTTGAAGCCCAGACCTCACTTCTCGTTTATTATTATTATTTTTTTAATAGTAAACGTCATATGCTTGTGTTTTTATTTATTTATGTATTTTAATGAGAAACACGTTATCCACCACCTTGGCAGAATAAATGTCTAGCATTTTTCAGTCAATCAGAAGATTGAGGTTCTAGTTTTTTGACCTAAAAAATTTATTTTCATTTAAAAATACCTCAAATATATAACCCCTTTTGTGTATTTATATATTGTTTTTTAATTTTATGGAATACATAATAATGTGAGTATTTTGGACAAAATATAGATTAAGAATCCGAGTAAAAAACAAAAATCAAAGAGAGTGATACTGCCATTCCTATTTCAAAAAAAAAAAAAAAATTTGTTTCTAACCCTTCAGCACGCGAGCCCTGAAACCATATCGACTGCTAGTTTCAGTGATAAATAAAACTATGGCAAGATTATTTTAGAGCCTAGCACTGGATCAGAAACAAGCATTCTTGAGAATTCTCTCTTATTCATAGAGAAACAAGGGAGAAGAAACTCCCTCTTATAACACATTACAGCATTTTTTTCTCGGGCTTATGATTATTCACTCCACCTATATTGCTGCCTTCCTTCGAGTCCCTTCTCATTTTTCTTTTTCTGTACATCAGAAGAATCCAAATCATCAGCTTCTTTAGGGGAAGATGTGAAGAAAAAGCACCCAGTTATTAGCTATCTGTTGCTGATAATCAAGTAATGGTATCTTTGAGAACACCATTTTCTTTTACTGGTCCAACATCTTCACGCATGTTTTTGTTAATTTAGCTGACGAAGAACACGTCGCAAGCAAGGTTCTATACAAACCATGACTCTCTATCCCTAAAATATACCTCTGGGCTGTAAGGGTAAAAGGGTCAAAGGCAAAGCCAGGAATTTTGTAAAGTTATTCCTAATTCCGCATCCTTCTAGGGTATTGTGAGGTAGAGAATTTGTTTCATGGCCCGCCCCTTTAAGAAGAGGGTTTGTGTGTGAAATCTTGCTTATTATCAGTAAGACCAAGAATCTAGAGATACAGCAAGTAAAGTTCTGGTCTAGCTCCCCTTGTTCCCTTCCTCCACACCTGGATTCACACCTGGATTCGAACTTCACCATGCACGCCTGTTCCCCCACGATGCTTTACCTACTCCCTGGGCTTGCAGGATGTTCAGTAGACCATGAGGATTAATCGTAGTGCGCGTAAGCTGACCCGGACACCCCACGTAAATCAAAAAAAAAAAAAAAAGTGTGTGAAATCTTGCTTATTATCAGTAAGACCAAGAATCCAGAGATACAAGGATGGAGGCCAGGCAACAAGTAGGATGGTGGCTGCCTGTGCTGTCTGGACACCCATGACATGATTAGAGAAAACTGTAAAATAAGTTTTAAATAGGCAAAAAAAAAAAAAAACCCTCCAAAAGATGCTTGCAGATGAATTTGTCATCTTTTAGGCCCAGTTAAAGAGGGAAACCGGATGGTTATTCTTTGCTGATTGAACAGCTAGTGCAGTTGTCCAACCATGATTTAAGAGATATGCTCGTGAACTTCTATAATTCAAAATATTTACGGTGCTTACAAAATATAACCAGTAGTTATATCCTATAAGTACTCTCTAAACTTAAGGACCCACCAAAAATGACAAGATTATTTATATATTTCTTTTCCTTTAAAGTGGCATAAAGAGTAACTATTTGGGTGTCACTAGTTGCTGTTCGGGCACTATAAAATTTCTCCATCTCTAGGGATGCCAAGGTGAGAGGCAATGCAATTAAAGAATCAGACCACATGCAGCTAAATTGGTTCATTGACATCTTAATTATTACTGTTAGATTTAACAGATAAGCAATAGCATGTCTTATTGCTACAGCAAGTTGGATGAAATAATGGCCAAAGATACAGCACATAATATGTTCAAACAAACCACACAAAGAATGGAATCAAACAAAAAAGTGACACTGAAGTTTGGAATATTAACAAAATTAGTCACCCATAAGCAAAATCATCCAATTCTCCCAAAAGTTCTATGTTCATAATACCAAAGGTAGAAAGAAAATGCCAAACATCAATGAGATGATGCTAACAAGCCAAGCTACTGGACAAGAAACAGAGCAAACAAGTAGACATTAAAGAAACGCGCCACAAAATAATGCAAACAACAGAACAAACAACCCAGCTGAAGCTAATAACACCAAATGAAGATGTCCTAATTGGGAAATAGAATTCTCATCAAACTTATTTGCCCTGTTTCTCTTTTTTTGTTTTTATGCATTTGGTTTTTAGGTTTTAGGTGAGTAAACCTCACTTGGCCATCATGACTTTCACAAATTCTTCGTAGTTGATCTGACCATCACCATCCACATCAGCCTCACGGATCATCTCATCAACTTCCTCATCTGTCAGCTTCTCCCCAAGATTTGTCATGACATGGCGCAGCTCAGCGGCAGAAATGAAGCCATTCTGGTCCTTATCAAAAACTCTGAAAGCTTCCTTGAGCTCCTCCTCAGAATCAGTATCCTTCATCTTGCGGGCCATGAGGTTGAGGAACTCAGGGAAGTCGATGGTACCATTCCCATCAGCATCGACCTCATTTATCATGTCCTGGAGTTCTGCCTCAGTTGGGTTTTGGCCCAATGAACGCATCACAGTCCCAAGCTCCTTGGTAGTAATGCAGCCTGAGATAAAATCAATAACAATTATTGTATAGCTAGCACTAAACCTCATCAAGTTCAAATAATGAATATGATTCCAAAAAAGTCCGGCGTGGATGTGTGAGCAGAGGGCGGACCAAGATATGCAACCCTCAACAAATTGCAGGCAGTATCATTGAAACAAAATACACGAATCATTCATAAAATAGAATCAAGATAAAAGCAGAGCAAGTTCCAACTTTAATCATCATTTTTATAGCTCCAAGGTGAGAGCTATATTGAAGAGCCAAAATAGCATTTCTAAGTTGAATAGCTATTCCTACATGTTGGTCAAAGGAGCTAAGAGTTTATTTAATATATTTTTATGCAACAGGGAGGTTTTGATTGGAGTTGCATTAGAATATCAAAAACATTAAAATACAATTGGCTTTTCTGAATGGTTTTTTTCCATTGGAGTGCATATATGAAAAAAATGCTATATCTACAGTATTCAAAAAGCCATATTACCAATTTGGCTCTTCTAAATAGCTTATCCCATGTTCCCAAACACAAAAATATGCCTGCAATTCCGATTGCGATTTGCCAATGCAAGTTTTCTACAGCTTAATCTAGACATTAACAGATCATTCCTAACACCATTTATTAACCTACATGATTCCACCCAAATTTATTCCTTCAATTAAAACCCATCATTTCCCTCATTAAAAACAAACAAACAATTCGGTCAACCCGGCCCGAATCATAACCCCGGAAATGATCCAAAATCTAAACAAACACAGATCGCGATCAAAACCTAGCACATTTCAAAACAGATCCTCAAGGAAATAAAAGATAAAAAAAAAAAAAACAGAAAAGCTGCCATACGACCAGTCGAAATAAATAAAACGCAGAACAGCCACAGATCAAGCTAAGAAACAGCAAAAGCGGCACCAAAACGGTAAAATAACAACGGAAACATAGTTAGATCTGAGAAATAAAGAAGTGAAAAAAATAAAAGAAAAGAGAGATACCATCGCCGTCCTTATCGAAGAGGCTGAAAGCTTCCTTGAACTCGGAGATCTGGTCATCGGTCAGCTGATCGGCCATCTTTGTTTGGAGAGAGAGAAAATATCAGAGAAAATAAAAACAGTAAGAAATGATTTAAATCAAAGAGGATGACAATATCTGATGGCTGGCTCGCTGCCTCTTTTAGCTTTGATCCGACTCAGCGTGAACGTCTTTGCTTTGATCTGACTCTGGCTTTGAAAAATAAATAGGCAGAGGAGCAAGCCAACGGGGGCCCTTTTTTTTAATTTAAAGTTAAAGTGCTCTTATTGGTGGTGTTCCGCATCTGATTCCCTCTCTTCCCCACGTGTAACCCCTTTCGCGTCTTTTTTTTACCGTTTTACCCCTTACTATTCTTCCCTGTCAGCTTCCCGTTTTCGGATAAACAATGAGTCGACCCGAGGCTTGAGTTGATTGATTCGCATTAAAAATATATATATATATATAAAACAAATTTCAATTGATTCGGTCAAAAAAATCAAATTAATTTGATGACTTAGTGTGGTATTGTTTGGAACTGATGCAAATGGTGTTTTATAAAAACTTAATGTTTTGTTGTTAAAAATTAATTTTTTTTTTTGTTTTGAATTATTAAAAATTATTTTTAAAAGATAAAAAATTATTATTTTAATATATTTTAATATAAAAATACTTTAAAAACAATCACAACTATATTTCATTTAATTATTTAATTGACTTGATAATCACCACTCAAAAATCAGCTAATAATTCTTTAATTTTTTTATTAAAATAATTCTTATAATTAATTTATTTTAGTTTATATGCGAATAAAAGATGTTCTATTTAATATTTTATCGAATACCTCTGGGTCTTAAAAATGAATGAAGGAAATTATTTTCAAAGTTAAGATGATTTTATGCATGGCAGAGAAGCAATGACAAAGTTTAGAAGCAAGTTCAATCTAATTATTATGAAATAAATTTAGAAACAAAAATAATGTAGTTATAGATTTAGTTTATTATTTACCGTGACGGTGTAATAATTTTTTTGTTATTTAAAAAAAAAACTTAAGGAATTTGTTTTTAGGGGTAATTCGTATTTTATATGGTTTGTTAGTTGTTATAAAATTCACCAGGGAAAACTCCATCTTTTTACTTTTTTTTTAGCACAATACAATTGCTCTTGAAAAAATTAATAAGCTATAGTTTAAGGTTATTTTTGCTTTTTCCTTATTGTTAGCATAATACAATTAAAAAAATATTTTTTAAAAAATAAAAATCTAGATGCTATTTTATCTTTTAATTTTGTTTTTACATATGTATATTGGCTCGAGGGCAATTTAGTATGCTATTAAATATAAATATTATTAAAAAAAATTAACTGATACGTGTAATATACGTGTTAGTATATGAAGGCACTTTATCATTTTTAAATAACATATGCAACAACTTTCAATGAGCCTTTTTTATTTGGTTGAAATCATCTTAAGAGGAATCTTTTTAATAGCAATATATGTGGTATTTTGATTTGTGATTTGGTGATGATAAACTATCCTTTTTTTCTCATTCATTTCTCTTTCCACCTTGCTTCCTATACATGTTATTTTCAAAGCAACCCTTCAATTTATTTTTTTTTATATAAATTTGTTTTATATTTTTTTTATTGCTACTTCTTTTATTTGAAATGTTTTCTAGATTTGATTTTTTATTCAATTACATTCTCCTTTAATTTTTTTATCTAATATATTTTATTCTTATTTTTTTAATTGTTATTTTTCTTGTTTTAGATAATTTTTAGATTTGAAGTTTTTTTTATAATTTCATCCCCTTTTATTTTTTTTCCTATACTATTTAATTCTCATTTTTTTAATTGTAATTTTTTTTTATTTTAACAACTTTTTTTTAATTTAAATTATTTTCATGATTTCATCCTTTAATATTAAATTGGTCAGGAATTAAGGTTCTTGATTGAATCTGGATTTAAGATTTCTTGAGTTACGAGTTTGAAAGATTAACTCAATTTTAGAGGATTTACTTGGGCTCGCCTTTTCTTTTCTTTTCTTTTTTAGGCTAATGATTTTTTAATAGCATTTATTTGTTTTGCAATTTCATCATTCTTTAATTTTTTGTTTGTTAGATTTAATTCACATTCTTTGTATTGCTATTTGTCTTGTTTTGATTAATTTTTAGAATTGAAGTTTTTCTTTTTTTACAATCTCACCCTCCTTCAAATTTTTTTTCAAGTGTGATTGGATTAATATTCTTTTTGTTGCAATCTTTTTTTAGATATTTTTTTTTTATTATTTCATCCTTTAATATTAAATTAATTAGAAATCGAGCTTCTTCATTAAACTCCCATCGAGGATTCCACGAGCTGTGGGTTTGAAAGATTAACCTATCTTTTCAATTCACTCTCTGGATTATTTTTTTGTGAACTAATCCTTTGACATTATGTTGTTTCATATTTGAGCTCTAGGTATGAGTTAAAATGGTATTTTTTTTTAATAATTGGATCATCATTTGAGGATTTTTTTTAAAAATAAATAAGCATAGTAAATTAAAAAAATTGAAGGAATAGCACAATTAAAATTGTTTTTGGTGAAATAACACAATTTATATATGTCACGATTGAGAAACATGACATTTATAACTTGTCACTATTTAAAATAACAACATCCATAAAAAAATTATTAAATGGGTGAGAGAGAGGAGAGAGAAAAAAAAGTTCATGAAGATAGTGAAGCTCTGATCACGACACTACCAATACTATTAAAAATATTTTGATAAAATAAATTCAATGACACAAAAAAAAAAAGTTATTAATAATAACTCGAGTGAGACAAATTTGCCACCAAAAATAAATGAGGCACCCACCTATCAGTATAATACATTAAATTATTACACCAAACCCAACCCATGTTCTTCCATGTAAAGAGATGAAATATGAGCCTTATGCATGTTGGATTCAAAATGTTGAAAGTAATTGTTCTTTTTTATAGGTCTAGACAAAACGGCTACATCTTGTTTATGAATTAATACTTTATATTAACTTCATATTAGATTGAATAATTATTATATAATGGTCGACGTGTTATAGCTAATCTTTAAATAATGATGATGAACCTGCACATCATTATGCATATTCTTAGTTCAAGATATGTCGTACTACATTTGACCTGTTAGAAGAGATATTGATCTTAAATGATGTTGTCTTAGAAGATGAAATCATATGGGCATGTGAAAGTCATGCTATTGATGAAGCCAACCCATCCACTTGTCAGGTAGAAGTCACGCTATTAAATATTTTGATATTGAATAAATGTTGAGAAACGAATGTATCGGTTGATGTTGGTAAATGATAAACAATAATTATTTGTGTTGATATTAGTAAATGATGAGAAATAATTACTTGCATTGATATTTATTTTTTTATATTGATAAATATTGAAAAATAATTATTTGCATTGATATTGGTAAATGATAAGAAATAATTACTTGTGTTGATGTTGAAGTGTTTTGATATTAATAAATGTTGGAAAATAATTGCATATGTTGATGTTGGTAAATGATGAGAAATAATTGCATTGTTAATATACAAATTTTATGTTGTTGGTAAATGATGAGAAATAATTGAATTGTTGATATTACAACAGGTTATGTAAAATTTTTATTCAAAAGATGATATGTCAACTACTTCTATTGTATGTACATTGGTCATGGATTTAAGGACATCAATTGTCCCCCATATAATTTTTTAGCTTGTTAAAATGCATTATCTAGACCGTGCAATTGCACGAGACAATTTACTTTTAAACAACAAATCTTGTCTGATATAAATACGAGCAATCAATTGTATTTTATTAGTAGTTTAGATAGACATGTTGATTATAATTGAACAATCCACCATCTCTAGTATATATTAATATGGGACGTGTAAAAAAATTTTATTTTTAGAGAAATGAATCTTATAATTTTTGAGGAGAGATACATGGGCTGATATATAAGTATAATACATCAAATCATTAAACCAAACCTAGCGCAAGTTATTATGTTATGTTGTGCTATTTGTTTAGTTAAGAGTTATTTTTATTTTTATTAGTTTTGTAATATTGTTGTAGCTAATTATTATGTTGCTTTTTAATGTTGTTTTAGATGTTATGCATTTTCATATTTATTTTAGATAAGCATGATTTAAAATCATTAATTAATAGGTAAACATTGTGAACAAATTATTTTAAATTTCAAATCATCTATTTACAAGTTAAAAAATGCATATTGTTATATTTTGTTATTAATATCATCAAGTATCTTTATAATTAATAAATAAAAACAATGTTTAAAGATAACACAAATTAATTTGTGATTATAATTAACAAATAAAAATAATGTTAAAATATCACACTCTTAATTATGGGTTTGAGATTTGGTAATTAATGGTTTGAATTTCAATTGTAGGTTGGTTTTAGGCTAAAATTATGATGTGATAACGTAATTAACCGCTATTTAGATTAGTGTTCGTGTACTGAAGAACTGCTATTTATTGTTATTAGTTGTTGTTTAATAAAGATGCTAATGACAATATATAGCAATTGTTTAAGACAATTGTTATTTTCATTAATAATTTATTAATAAAACAACAATTGTCATTAGCAATTGAATAAACATGTACTATTTCTCTAATATATATTTTTATCATGCGTTAAATCTTGAAATTATTTACCAAATTATGCTAGCTTGGTAAAATACCCTGATATTGAATATGGAGTTGATTTGTGTTTGAATAAGATCTTGATTATTAAAAAATAGCTATCTTCTTGAATTATGTTTTTCAATCTGCTACAAATTAAATCACCCAATGAACAAACATTTTTATTTATGATAGAATCTTTGAAATATATATATTATCAAAAGTCAAATAAAAAAAAGGTTCAAACATCGAGGAGGAAATAAAATTTCAAAGTGTTTTCCTTCTCCTTAAGGGAGCACCTTATAATTTTTTTTTTAGAGTTGATCTTTTTAACCCGAGCTGTGTCCTGATCATCTCTGTAAACAATTCCGTGTAATTTATTGAATTCTATGATGGTGGGAAAAGAAACCCTATGTGCAACGTAAGAGATGGCCGGAAGATCAGCTATATTAATAAAGTAATTAACAGAAAAATTAACAAAGATTAAAAAGACTTCATCAGCCTCAATTCATCAGATTAGTCCTCATCTCACGCAAACAGCTCTAATGTTATTTAACGACTACTAATTACTGCTTGTTCACCTTAACAACGAAAGCCCTCATTAGTCATTTACCAACAAACCCTAAAACAGTATTCCCTGCGCTGCAAGTCTGCAACCTAGCAAGCAAGCTACTCAACCTTGACCAGAAGAACATCGATCCTGTCATCCTCTTTCACCTTAGGAACCACCATCTTCAAAACCCCATTCTTCATCTCAGCTTTAATCTCGCCAGTCTTGTACCTCTTCCCAACTGGCAAATCCATCTTGCCACAAAACTTCCTGCCCTTTTCAGCCATCTTTTCATCGTTATCATCATCATCTTTTTCCTTTTTGCCTTCGCCTTTGATAAGCAGGCTATTCTGCTCCACGGTGATCTTTACATCCTCCTTGTCAAGTCCAGGCATGTCAATGCTGATATTCAGAGCAACATCAGTCTCATACGCGTCCCAGCTGTGTCCACGCTTCCGGCCAGGTATGGCTGCAGAAAGGAGTAGCGGACCGACTGGATAAGGATTGGCCATGAACGGATCCATCAAGTTCAGCACTTGGTTGTGGCTCCTTGGTGCTGAAAATGGGGTCAAACACATATTCAAATCAAGCCAGAAATAGAAAGAAGATAAAGTAGAGAGTGAAAAAAAAAAAAAAAACTAGGTACCAGAGAGAGAGTCATCACTGCTGCGAGGGAGGCCTACACAGTAGCTGCGGTCAAAGCCAAAAGCAGGGTCTCTGTGGACATAGTGGTTGTCAAAGTCGCGGAGAGTGTCAGTGTTGAGGAGGATATTAGCAGGAGGAGCAGTACTGGTTGGGCGGAATGTAAAGCTGGTACCATTACCAGTAGCAGGGATGATCTTTAGAGGAGAAGGAGCAGGTTTCATGAGATGGGCAGGAGACGCCATTGATGATATTAGTTTTCCTTTCAATTAGAGAGCAAGAAATTGAAAGCAAGCAAGAAAGGCGTGTGGGGCAAGCAAGAAGGAGATGTGGGTCTGTTTTATAGTACTGAAGTGTGAAAGGTAGTACAGATTACAGAGGACACGTCACTGTGCACATTTTTTTTTTTGGTTTCGTTTCACAGCCTCTAACTTGTTGCCCAAGTTATTATACGGTAAAAACTAAAAACCAGAGTTATTTACTGTGACTGCCTTTTTGTTTCTCATGGAGATTTCACGGGTGAATAATTTTTTTTTTTTTTACAGTTAAATAGCTGTATGACACTCAATTTCTAACTGCTCTCTCTATTTCTTAAATAAATAAATAAAATTGAAATTCTTTCTAATTGGTTGCTGGCTAATAATATCATAAGGTCAAATTGCATGTGACATTAATTATCTAAATGATTATACTAATGACCTTTTCTTTCCATGAATTCCAAATGTAAATATGTTGGAAATTAATTATACTTAGGATTAATCTTTGATGAGGTGCTAATTTTTTGTAATAAAATAATATGGAGATTTTAGACCTTAAAACCTTCAATAAGAGCAAACTGTTTTACAAACACCATAAAATCTCATTATAGAAGAAGATTATAGGAATTAAAGTGCAAGAAATAAATAAAGTTGTAAAGAAAATCAGTAAAATTTACAAAAAGTTGAATTTGTGAGATCAATCATTGTTTACGATAGTCAGTCTTATTTATAATATAGAGTTTTAATGTTATTTACATATGTAAATCAAATCCTAATACAAGATAAATTCATATTTAACTGAATAGATACATGAATCTTAGTTTAATTTATGACTTTTAGTTTAATATATGACTTTTAATTAGTTATTTTATTAAAGACTTTTACTGTGAATAAGATTGTATCTATATATATAATTATGAATGACATAAACTCTATTGACTAATTCCTTCTTATTATCAATTGTGATTTATTGTCGTTTGGTCAATTGGTCAATTACTTTTTCAACACTTTTGGTTGATCTAAGACTCTTTCAATGTACTCAATTCTTCTAAATTATAATTAATTTTAGATATCTTCCTTTCCTTTGAAGTAATCAATAACAATTTTCTATATTTGACATAAATATATATTTAAAATATTGCTTTATTTCTTAAATTAACAAATATTAATATCATCACATTTGTATTGAAAATTGATCGATCAAATCAATCAACTATGATGTGAAAAATAATATTATTTATTTAAAATTAGTCAATCATATTTTAGAACATGTAAAACACTTTAGCTATTTATTTTAATTTAAAACCATACATATTTATTTAGACGCGATGCTTAGGTTTCTTAAATTGCATATAATTCATCATCTTTCTTAAAAAATCTTTAAATTCTATAAGAACCTGATATTTTTTTTTTTTGCAAATATTCAATCATGAACCTTAAATAATATCTTTTCTTTCTAAGATTAAAATAGTAACTTCAAGTTTTGCTCCAAAATTAGCCTTTCTAGTCCACTACTATTATTTCAAGAATTATCTTCCTCATGTTAAATGGTCTTCTACGAGTGCCATTCAAAGCAAAGCAAAAAAAAGAGAGAATGTTTTGGCCTATTCTACAAAAATATGTATTAGGATAGGAAAGATTTTTGTTTTTTCTCAGACATTGAAATAGAAAGAATCCCTCTTTAAAATGATCATATAAATTTAAATGTTTATAAAAATAATATCTTATTATGGCCAAATATTGCTCTAGTAGATTATACTAGGTGGTTAGACAAAATATAATAAAGTTTATAAGTTTATAAAATTTTACATCCTAACTCTGACGCATTAAAAAAAATAAAATAAAATGTGATATTATTTATAGAACTTCTATTATATTCCATTAAATGATTAAAAAACCCTTGTAGTGTTAAAATCATAAAATTACAAAATTATCATAAAATTAAAAAAAAAAGCACTCTTTTCGTCATGACATCTCTTTCAAGCATTTCATCAAATAATTTCTCTACAACACCAACTTAACCACTTTGTACTCCAACCAATCTCACATGACTATTACTATTCCCGTGTTAAATATGATGTCTTTAATTAGATCTTTTTCTCCATTTCATTGATGGTTGTTAATTTGTTATATTGGTATGGCACATGGAAAATACAAAGAAATGGAAAGAAAAACTGAAAATTACCTTTACAAAAAGTTTGATTTAAAAAAAAAACAATAATGCATTGATAAACTAGATATGCATATTATTTTATGTTCATTTTTATTATGGAGGAAAGAATGCTCATATTGAAGATGGATATTAATGTTTATCTTGAACACTTGGAAGGGTGAAATTAAGGATAGTTATGAGATGTCTCTTATGTTGCAACAACTCTTTGATTAGCCTAAAAAATGACAATACTTTTTGACATTTCATTCATGAACTTGAAAATCTAAAAAATTAAAAAAAGGAAAATAACAACATAAAGTAACTAAAGACTATCATGGGCTAGCAAAGTTTATCGGTGGTCGCATTACTACACAAGCAAAAAGTTCCCTAATAATATAACATAAGAAAAATCACTACAATTTTAACTCTGTTTGTGTTCGTATCAAATATCTATTAAAATAAAAATTTATGGGTCACAAAATCCTGCAAATCATGCACAAAAAACACCCCCACCCCTAATTATTAATAAGAAGGCTTTAATCCTTGGTTTCTTTATCTAGCCATGGGTCAAAGACTTGATCTTCTCAGCATCTAAAGAAAAACCATATTAGGATTTGTTATTTACACCAAAAAAAGCAATTTGGATTTGGATTTTATGTTTTATTGTTTAATTTTGTCAATTTCATTGATATAAATTTTAACTATTGATGTTTAGAGAGAAAGAAAAGAGGAAAAGAGGAAATGGGAGGAATCAATATGTCATTTATGTGTTTGTGTTATATTATATAAGAGGATAAATTTATCTTTTTATCTTATTTTAATTTTTAAATTGATCAAGGACGTAAAATATAATTTTTGAAAGAAGGGAGACAAAGTGGAAAATAATTAAACTATAAGAGGTTTATAATAATTATCCTAGATTTTAGAGATGTAAAAGCTTTTATATTTGTTTTTTTTTTATTTATGTGTATATGAAAAGAAAAAATTAACTAAACTTTTGAATAAGAATGCAAATTTCACTAAATCCATTAAGTTCCCCATATCATTTAACCTGGTTAATTTGGATTGTTATTCGATTTAATTAGGTCAAATCCAAGATGAGTAAAATCCAATTTAGTTTGAACCTCAATTGCCTTGGCCTAATTTCTTAACTTTTTTTTTTATATGAAGTTTAGATTTTATCTTTTAATTTAATGTATAGAATTTTTATCTTGTGATTCATGGAGGATTTAATGTTTAGATTATATTTTATGGTCTCATGATTCATAAATGAAATGTAATTTTTTCTTAAGCTTATATTTTATTTTTATAAAATTGATTTTAAAAGAAATACAACTTAGATCAAGTAATGTCAGGTTGAGAAAATCCTTCATTTGAGTTTATTTGACTAGAATGAAGGTGAAAATGAGAAATCGATTTAAATATTTCAAGTTGATGGAGCAAAATCTAGCTCCAACATACTTTAATGTCACTCGTACTATTAAAGAACATGAATAACGAGAAAATTCAACACAATAAATGTTTTACTCGAAAGACTAATATTTAAGTCATGTATATAAATATATAGTTCAACATTGTATAATTAACTTAATATTCAACATTCTAATTATAATCACATATAATTCAATAATCATATTATTGAAGCTGACTCTTATAACTCGAGGACATACACCTGTTAGATAATATAATTTATAATAGTAACGAAATAATTATGATTTATGAAGTATTAAATATGGAAAGATTTTTGTTAAAAATATATGCATTTTCTTCCACCAATAATATATGAATTCTACACTTAATGAACCTTTTTTATTTTCATCATTCTATGTAAAAAGGACAAAGCAATGCACATACCTTAACTTAAAAAATTACACTTTGCCCTCTATACTCCTCATCTTAACACATAAATAAAAATGAAACTTTATAAATCCTTGAGCAACACTAAAGAAGACAACACACACATATATACACACCATGTTTAAAATTAAAAGAAAAGGAGAAAAGCATGGACCAACCTCATCCTACTTATAATTAACATTATATCCCAAATCTCTATAATAATCATCGCTGGAATATAAGATTGGTAAGTTGTCATGAACTACATTTCAAACATTAAGATTATCAGTGAATTAAAATTAAGACAATTGAATTTAACTATATATTAAAAAACTATTGATATTACAAGATTCTAATTACAAGGATGAATTCTCTCTCACTCTCTCTCTTTCTCTCTCACTCTCGTAGCTAGCTTGTTAAATAGTTAACTTAATTCACACAATGATGATAATAATATCATCATATTTACCATCAACCCTCTCAATTACAACTAACTCAACACACAAAAAAAAAAAAAAAGATCTGTATAATTTGTTTCGTGATGAATTAGCCCTCACAACAACTTTAATGGTGACATCAATTTGTTAATGATATTTATTGGGATGTTTTATAAAAAAATCTATTTTGCAATAATGTCCTCAATCTTATGAGCAAATAGATTATCAAAAACTCATCATTTCCAAGCATTATAATATTATCAACCTTGACATCAAATCTACTCTCATAAGTTATGTTATCAAATTCTTTGATTATGCTAGCATTGTTATATAACTGATAAAGATAATAAGGCATGATATTTTGGTCAAAATAATAACTTTATTATAATATACATAATTTTCAATTTGACTATTAAACCAAGCTAAGATTTTATTAGAAGATTCTAAAAGCCCAACTTCTCTGTACCAATAGTTAAAGAGAAACAACTTTCATATGGTTGATGAGTAAGTATTGGCTAGTAAACTGAATAACCACTTATGCAAATGTAGCAGCAACTTTTGATGATGGATGAGAAAATAAAATAGCTAGGTTAGAGGCTTTACCCTCTTTTTTTTTGTTTTCAAATATGATTAGTTGCAAGCTCAAGCTTTATTGGATATTTAAGTGATTGAGGTACGAAAAATTTGAAATGAAGAATAAGTTTTTTTTATAGAAAAAAGATTGATGTAAGAGATTTTGAGCATATGTACAATTTATGGTAACAAACATAACTTTCAATTTGATTATTTAATCAAGTTAATATTTTACTAGAAAATTCTAGAAACCCTGCTTTTTATAGGGATAAATTCTCATAGATATTTAAACTCATTAAGGCCCACAAACTAAATCTAAAAGTTATGTTTTAATCATATTTTATTTTATAACTCTTATATTACTTTTACTATTAAGTTTAGAATATTGTTTTTGCATTATTTAAGAATCCCAAGAAAGCTGTAATATTTAATTTTGATTATTAAGAATAAAATTTATAGTTTTTTCCTCTTACTATTAGAATTAACTACAACTAGGATTTTTGAATCAGACTAGAGCAAATGATAATGTCTTAACTTGTCAAAATGTTAAAAAATAAACTAGAAAAAATATTTCTTTAAAATAAAAATAAAAAACTAGAAAAACATCGTAAAAAACAATACGAAAATATCCATTTTATTAAAAAAAGCTCTACGTCAGTCTTCTTGGTTTGAAAGCAACTCATCCTTGAGTTTAATTTTTAATTGAAAATTATCCTTCATTAAGAACATCCTTTTATGGGTGGGCTATCCCATCATGAGTTCTTAATACTTTCGTGCAGGTCACCCCATCATTAATTATTAACACAATAATTTTTTTTTGTGTTATCTCATCGTGGATCCTTAACACAACATCTGAGTTGCCTCATCGTGGATCCTGCTATGAAAATTTTGAATGATAGTAATCGACAAAAAAAAAAATAGCACACTAATTCTTATATATCTTTTTTCTGATAAGAAACCTCTTCATTCCCTCCTATATAAACACATCTTGTTTTGCAATCTCTTTTAGCAATGATTGTTTTACAACACATAACAAAATAAATTAAACATCAAGAATAATTGAGCTTTAATATCAATTGACATAAACAAGAGTGAAGAATAAGGAGTTTGTTACAAGCCAAAACCTTTTAAAACCAAAAACACTGTAAGTATAGAGAGACAATCAAAGTATTTAATTCATATTCTTCTATGTTTCTATTTACCAGAAGGCTAAGGCTATTATAATTCTTTATATAAAAAAACTAGAAAATCTTAATAATACTAAATAAGAAAAAATAAACTACAAAAAATATTCTCTTCAAATATAAAAAAAAACTAGAAAAACATTATAAAAAAGAATAGCAAGAAAAAAAAAATGTATATTTCTAAAAAAAGCTTAGTTTTTGAAACTCTCTTCATATAATTCTTTTTATTAATATTTCAACCTTAATTTATTATTGTTAATGTTGTAGTGTTTTAATGGTGAAATAGTCTCAAAATAACTATTTGATGGTAGAACCATCAGAAGCAAGGAGGATGAAGCATGAAAAGAACAAAACTTCCATGAAAAATGACCATGCAAGAAATAAGAAGAAAAATCACAAAACACATCAGCCAAAGAGCTGATCATTGATTTTTCAACGAATTAAAATTTAATTAATCCGCCAAAAACAAGTGATATTACGGGAACCTTACAAGAATAAAAGAAATAATTATATCTCTATCGAGTAGCTAGCTAGCATGCTAATTAGATGATTCAATCCGTGCAACGATGACAGTAATATCATCATATTTACCACCGACACACTCAAATCCAGCCAATCCAGCAGCCATGGAAAATGGTGACTTGTATAATTCGTTGCGTGAATTAGCCTCGGCAGCAACTCCAATGGCGACAGCGATCTGATGAGGATGCATATGGGGCGTTTCGCAAGAAATCTGTTTCTCAAGAATGTCTTCAATCTCATGAGCAAACAGATTATCAAGCAATCCATCAGTTCCAAGCACCACAACATCGCCAGCCTCAACCTCAAATTCACCCTCATCAACTATGTCATCGAATTCCATAATTCTTCTACCACTGTTGTTTAACTGATAAGGATGGTTAAAGCGACGTTGCTTTATTGTTGAAGTATACACACAGCGGTTAGACCTGAAAACAAGAAACCCGCTATCGCCAACGTTGGCATAGCACAAACGGGTTCCGTTGAGGGACACAACGCAGGCAGTGGAAGACCCTTTTGATGCAGTCTTGTAATGAGCTGTTCTCAACACTCGTTTCGGATTAACAGCGGCGCCATTGGGTTTGCGACCCAGTTTGGCAACACAATTGCTCATGAGTTCTCTTGCGTAAATCCCAGAATCAATTGCAACGCTCCTTTCTGACCTGCCAGTAACACCATCTGCCACGCCGATTGTCTGTTTAGTTTGAAAGTGGAAGTGAGCGTCTTGTCCGAGTGGCCTGCTCTCGCTCTTCTTTGGTAGATAGAAGCAACCAGACACCAGTTTTAGGTTGTCAAATTCAGAAGTTCCTTCTTCATTGCAATCCCTTGCTGCTTCATATTTAACATCAGTCATTCGATTTGCAACACAAGAGGGCATTAGTTTTATTGCGTAAATTCCAGAATCGATTGCACTGCTCTCTTCTGACTCGCCACCAACACCATTTGCCATCCCAATACAATAGGGCATGAGTTTTCTTGCGTAAATTCCAGAATAGACTGCAATGCTCTCTTCGGACTCGCCACTAACACCATTCGCCATCCCAATGGTCTGTTTGCTTTGATGGAAGCTCTTTTTAGGTATACAGAAATTTAGTTTGCCAAACACAGAAGCTGCTCTTCTTTGCCCTTTGGTTTCGAGAGACAAATCCGAACAGAGAGTCATGGTTGCATTCTGATTGAGAAATTTTCTTAAATAAAAAATCGCGTTTCAGTGGTTTGTAAGGATTAGAGGGAAGTCCGTTGATTTTTAGGATTTCATGGGATACCAGGTCGGTGCCTGGTTACTCGTGCTGTTAGAATTCTGAGCTGAGATAAAATGGTGGCCCAAATATGCCCCAAGCCCAAGTGCATGAAAGAATTATTACAACTTTCCCGTATAAAATGGTTTGAAGATCCCATATAAATATATAAAACCTGCAATATCCAAAGATAACCTCGATTTAAAGAAAAAAACTAAGCAAGTTACACCTAGAAAGAAGATTTTCGTAACACATTCTAAGGGAGATGGGAAAAGAAAAGAAAAAAACCCCTCAAATTTACAGAATAAAGTACAGGTTGCAATGCAACGAAAAGAACAGCCTTAAAATGCAACCACCAAAGTAGAACAATAGAACCAGTTTAGTCCGAAGTATCCCAAACATGGAAAGGTTTCTGCCATCAGAAAGGAGTTTCACTGACTAAAATCAAGAACGGCACCATCAACACGAAAAATAGGGAAATCTCTCCATGACAAATCCCAATCCTTGGTCCTTTAAAGAAGCAAACTACCCAATTGGTGTTACTAGCATAACGCTCCTTCCTTTTTTGTCACGTTAAAATTATCGAGCTCCTCTGAGATGGACAATCAATCAAGGAGTTGGAAGAAGCCGATAAACTGTGATTTCTTGCTGCTTAAAATACCGTCTATCTTCTTCATCAACAAGAACAAGATTCAAGTAGTACTTCACACTGAATTTGTTGTTGATGTTGCGATATGTAGGTGTCAACTCATACGGACTCAGGAACAATCTAATTGGAATTGATTCACCTGTTAAGGGCATCAGTAATTGCATCAACGTGATAATCCTTCAAAATATGAGTAGAGGCCAGCATGCAGCACGCATACAAAGATGAATAAGTGCAACAAAGCATCAGGTTTTCACATTTTCTCATCAATTACTGGCGAATACATCATCACGTGGATTTCACGCATACAGCTCTGAAAAATTATACATTGGTAACCATACTTAACAGTTTAGCTAAACTTCAAATTAAGAGGTGCAAATCCTCTAATTTTGCTTACTGTTATACTATAATTTTCTCTGTCTAGTTCCTGCTTTTCAATATCTTCCATTCTGATGGAAAGTTTGCGGTGTGATAAAGGAGTCTATCACAGCCTTATATAAACAAGTAAACCATCAAAGGTATCTACAATGGGCCTATTATACAGCCAGAACATTTTTAAAATCTTCCAACACCAGTGCCTTATCACAGATAAATAAATGCGAGGAAAAAGTTAAACATATCAAGATCAAGTTAAAATTCAAGGAGGACGGACATAAATTTAATGATCACTAAGAGAGTTGAAAAGTTAGATGCCACTCAGAAAATCTGAGTGATTTGTTAAGTGCAATCATGCATATTACTGGTGATAAAAGCTAAAAACAACTTGAAACTATGTACCTCTGACAGGAGCACCGTCCATCAACTCAAATTTTGATAGGGTCTCTGTCTCAACATATGTACTAGGCCCTGATCCCGTTGACTCACGGCGCCTGATCTCAAGCTCCATATTCTTAATCTTAATTCTCACCATAAGAAAATATATTTTGCCAATGATGACATCCTTCAGGTGGTACCTGATTCATTTGAACTCAATAAAAAAGCATAAAGCTCCCTTCCCCTTCCAACTTATATCATCATGTGAAATTTTATTCAAAATAACCCTCATTTAGACTTACTTGCTTTTGCTGTATTCAAATTCAATATGAAGACAGTCCTCAATTCCAACTTCCATCTACAAGCACCACAAAAACAGCACAAGCGGAGCAGGATCAATTTTTTGAATGAATTTGAAAGCTAATTCACAGTCAACCACCAAGTTTTATAAGAATAGTTCATTGAAGTTTCATAAGAAGAGTTCATTTATGTCATGACTCGCCTTCACAAACTTCTCAACTCAATATGTCAAGCATCCAAGTAGTTTTCTAGTCCAACATGTAATGAGACAGAGGCTGTCCTCTAGCAACAATTAGAAAAAAAATACATACATACATACATACATACATACATACATACATACATACATACATACATACATACATACATACATACATACATACATACATACATATATATATATGCATGACTTATGGCTATGATTCATGCTGCTTAAGGCCAATCAAGGTGGTGGATAGGATGTGCTGCAGAAAAAGAGATAAAGTTGTATTGACCAAATCAACATGTGAACAATTCAAAATACTTAAATGTGAACAAATGTGCTTTCCCAGATTGAATTAGTAAAAGAAATCTGTACAAATAAAAAGCAATCAAACATTTGCAAAAGAGCACCTGCTTTGACATGCAGGTATCCACATAATAATAACACGCAGAAGAGGAATAATACTAATCCTGACCTTAATGCTGTTATTGATTGATGGAAGCGGAGTGTAGTTGTGAACCTGAACAGGAGTATTAAAGTTAACCAAAAAACAAGATCTTATGTAACACTCTCAAGGATGTTATACTGAAAAGATAATCCAAAAAAAAAAAAAAACATTAGACGAAATCTATATGATTCTTAAATATTCTTTTTATGGGTTGAAGCAGGCACCCCACATTAGAAGAAATCTATATGATTCTTAAATGTTCTTTTTATGGGTTGAAGCAGGCACCCCAAGCCTCGTTTGAGAAGTTTCATGATACACTGCTGAACTTCTCTTTTGAACAAAGTCAGTATGATGACACTTCACTCTTCTTCCATAAAACAGCTATGGGAATGGTTCTTCTCTTGGTTTATGTTGATCATGTTATCGTTACTAGAACTGACATTTCTTTGATTACTAAGCTTTAGAAGATGTTGCATGAATCTTTTCATAGGAAATATCTTGGTCATCTCGCTTAATTTTTGAGCTTGGAGTTATATTATCTATTCAATGAGATTTTCATGAACCAACATAAGTATGCACAAGGTCTTATCACCTTGGCTAGTTTGGAGGAAACTAATTCAGAAGACACTCCTTTGAAGGTGAATGTCAAGTATAGGAAGGCTGAAGGGGCCCTCCTCTCTGATCCGAATCTTTATTGGAAACTTGTTGGGAGTTTTATCTACTTGACCATTACTCAGTCAAACATATCATGTGCAGTTCATACGGTCAGCCAGTTAATGAATTCTTCCCGGCATCTTCTAGCTGTTGTACATCGCATTATCCACTACATGCCCAGTTCTCATACCTATAAGCTATTCTTTCCAACTGTTTCTTCCCTTCAACTTACGGCTTATAGTGATGCAGATTGAGCAGGGTGTCTTGACACTTACCAGCCTACAGCAGCTTGATATATGCTCTTCAGTGATGCTTTGATTTCTTGGAAATATAAGAAACAAGATTATGTTTCTAAATTTTCCACTGAAGTTCCATACTGCTTGTTTTTGGAATTGTTTGGTTGAGTGATCTTTTTATGGAACTTGGTTTTCCACAAAACCATCCTACTCCTCTACATGTTGATAACACTAACACTACTCAAATTGCAACTAATCCGGTTTTCCATGAACTTGTTGAGCACATCAAGGTTGATTGTCACTCAATTCAAGAAGCTTTTGACCATTGGGTGATCTCCCTTTCATATACCTCTATTGATCTTCAGGCTGTTGATGTCTTTATCAAAGCTATAACTAGATAACTACATTAATGACTAGATAACGACATCAATTTCTTGTTGACATATTATTGTTGGTTGACTTACCAGCATCAATTTGAGGAGGATGTTAACAGCAGAAAGTTAGGGATGATAATTCCTAATAATCAGCTTTATAAATTAGCCTTGTAAATCAGCCTCCTAATTGATGTAAATCAGCCCTTATTCAGGTAAATTAATGCTGAATAAATCAGCCCACTAATTGCTGTAAATCAGCCTTGTAAAGTCCTATATAATGGGGAGGTCTCCAAAGATGAAAAGCAAACAGATTTCTTTCAAACTTTTGTGTCTTATTGACAAAACCAAGATATAGCACTAAAGGAAATAATCGGAAAAGAATGGTATGCTGTATCACCAGTCAATATGACAAGCATGACTACAATAGCAAGATTATTCATTTACCACAAAATCCTGGTACTCGACAATGTTGCTGACATAGTTCCGACTGATTGTCACTTTCAATATATACCTGTAAACAATGATAAAGCTTGAGTTTGCTGTCATGCTTTAAAAAAAAAATAAAAAATGCACTGATTTTAGTTTCAAATTTCAAAATCATAAAACAAAAGTCATCATAATTTCTAATAACGTTTGCAGTCTAAACTAGGAGTACAGAAAATGAAATTATGAACACCACTGTGAACTCACAGGAAGCACAAACCTCTAAATGGCCTTATGCCTTCCCTAAGCTCAAAATTTCTCCTAATATATTATAATTGGTTCCCAGCACCTCCACCCAGTCTCTTTAGTTTAACCAAAACCCTCCTTCAAAAATAAAATCTTGCAACAGAAACCTTTAGATAAATGCTCTAGCTCTAGTATTAAACGAAGTCAAAACATACTAAATTGTGCTTACCATGCAAGATTGATCTTGCTAAACAATGTCGTATGTGTATAACCAACCAGCCAAAATATGGTTTTCTAATGTGTGTGTGTTAATGCCTAGAGAATCAGCAACTGTTCCCTCTTTTCATGACTACTGAAAATCATTTAGTAGCAAATGCCACACTGTGAGAATTCTTACATTGAATATATAACAGGAAGAGAGAAAGGGAGAGATAACATTTTGCAAGAATCAGAATCCATGTACAGTTAAGGTGAAAAAACATGAAAGGAACAGGAAACAGATGAACAAACAAGGGGTTTACATACCTAGCCTATCAAATTGGTATCAGAGGCAAAAATATAGCAGGTGCCAATTCAAAAATTGGTCTTCTGATGAAAAAATTAGGGCTGGATTGAGGTGTTGAGAACACCCCCCCCTCCCCCCCCAAAAAAAAAAAAATGCTTAAAAATTAATATCAGTTACATAATAAAGCCTGGGCAATTTAAAAGGATACCCTACCTAAGCCTCACATTCACTCCATTATAGGACTCATATGGCATTTCCACTGTAGAAAATTCAAAGGGATATGCCTTTCTTTCATATAACTCTCCAGGTACATCGAGTTCACGCACTGCACATGACAGGATAAGAGTTCATCATGATAAAAAAAAAAAATTACACTGATTGATTAACAATGCCACCCACAAAACTTAAGTTATGATATAAAAAAAAAATGAAAATGAAGTAATAGATTGCCATGTCTTCAAAAAATTATGAAACTATTATGCATATATAAACTAAAAAGACTTGATGTACTGAACATGTCATACCATATATGGCCCTTCTTTAAGTTACCAATTTTACAGGAAATAAATGTTTAGATGTGCTCACCGAGAGAAGTAAAGTCATAAAAGTTGGCTCGTTCAAAATACAATTCTGCAAAGAGGGGAAGAAATATGTCATTCTCAGAAATGTGATTCTTTCATGAGATAAGCCAACGAAATGTAGTCCTAGAATTTCATGTAACTCACATCAAAGGAAAATCGACCCAATAACTGCTCCAAAGAGGAACTATCAATTACAAAGAAAACAAGCAAGGGAAAAAAAATTATACTACAACAATAATGACATTTTTTAATCTGCTTTAGAGAGATTATAAGTGTGTAGTGGACGTCTTCTATTTCTATCTTTTTGTCTGCCTTTTCTCTTTCCAAGTCTTTTCTTATATATCCACTTATATTCTTGTCCAAATCAAAATTCTTATCAGAACATAAATTAATAATCTTTCTTTAACATTACTACGTTGTAGTTGACAATAAAAGACAGCCACCATTTTTCCCTTGAAGCTCCCACCCCTTGGTGAAGACAGCATTCAACCTGAAAATTTCTAGTACAATGCCAAAAGACTCTTTTAACATAAATGGTGAGTACCAATGGCAAACTATAGAGATCTATTATAGGCATGGACAACTTATGCGAGAAGCAGAAGCTCTCAGCACTGCTTTCTTTTCACTTCTATTCTAACTATGAAGTGCATTGACAATGCTTTGAAATCCTAGATTAGACACAAGCATCAAAACTCCCAAATAATTCAGCAATGAGAATTCCAGCATTGCCTGCTTCTAGAGCTTATCCTTCACTTATCTCATATATATTAATTTTCCACTTAATTTAAAAATGACAAGATAACCATAACAACATGAACATGATCTTCCAGATTTAAAATACAAGATCTAAATATAAGAACTGGAAGCAAATTCAACACACCTATTTGACCAAGCAGCTCAATTTTAACACCATTGTGTTCGACCTTCTTCCCTTGAACTGGTTCTATGACAACCTGAATGCGAATACAGAAATAATAAGGTTCAATTTCAGTCTTGATGACAACATTACCAAAAGAACATCTCTATGTAACTTTTAATATTAAGAAAACAACCATAAAAATATCAGTGATTACCTCCCCAACAATGTTTTCTTGACTTTGGAAGAGAGGAACCATGACTGTTTGGCCATTTTCCTTCTTTAAAGGAACCTATAGAAACACATAGAAGCGGTCGTTATATGCTTGACTAAAATGATTTTTAAAAGGTCTCTCAATAAGATTTAATCTATCACTTCAGTGCAAACATATCTAGGAAAAACTCATTAGTTCATTGGACCAAACTCCGTGTTTTTATTCCATCTACCAGACCTGATAACATAGTGGTACTATTTAAGTGGATTACATCCCAATGCTAATATAGGCAGGATGAGATGCGAGAGAGAAAGATGAAGCAACATAGATCAGGTCAAAATGTAGGAACAAAACCTTTTTCTTAAGCAATCAACTCAATAAATTGAAAACAGGAACGCAAAGAAGCAGAGAACTCTTGGTAACAGCAAAAAGAAAAAGAAAACGTGCATAATAGAAAGATAAAAGATAGTAAATACAAAGACAAATATTTTATAGGTCTCTTTGTAAGTTGATACGGCACAAAAGAAAGTACTGCATGGGCAATTTTCAACTGTCAACACATTGGAATTCAGCTTAAGGGCATTTAATTTCAATTGAAAGAGCAGCGGGTGAGGATGAATCTAGGAGTTCAGCTGGTAGGGTGGAGAAAAGAATGCAAATACATTGAATAAAAAAGAATATACAAAGATCAAAGACCCGCTGGTGTTATCCAATTGCTTAACTGAAATCTGACCATCAATGAGGCTTAGAATATCAACCCAGAAATTAACCCAATTAGTGAAGTCGATGTGTTATAATAACCATTGAAGTAAAAGATTTGGATACAAAGTTACTTCGATTTTGTGAACAACAAAATATTTGACAAAGATAATAATACAGAAAAAGCAGAACTCTTGAGCAGTGTTAACAAATTAACAGGGTACCTGCTTGCGTGTTCTTCCATCAGCAAGATTAATAGAAACATTGCATGGTGGTTTAAAAGCTCCAACTAAGAAATTCTAAAGAACCAAAAATACATGGTCATCACTTTTTCAAAAAACAATGGAACTCATTCAAAGTACTAAAACCAAGAATACTTTACCATGATCTTTTAGTCAAACTTAGTACTGTATTGGTACTTTGTCAAAGCATGAAAGCCCTTGAAACGAAAGAGAAGATAGATTAATTCCATGAATGAATCACATCTATGTATATATCTCTACCGAACCGGAACAGAAAGAACATTGAAAAAAAAAAACCCACCTTTGAAACTCCTTAAAAACTGAAGTGATCAGTTAAAGTTGAAAGCTTTAAGAGAATTAAAAACGAACCGAAATATTACCTGGACGATATTGAAATGGGTTGGGTTGATGTTCAAATCTTAAATCGGTAAATAAAGACAGCAGGATCAGCTCCGCTCAGTTCAGCTGCCTTGTCCTTTCTCCTCTATAGTTTTTTCGTTTCTTATGTCAAACTGATGGTTTTTTTATTTCACTCTTCGCGTTGATCCAATCAAAATATTACACGTCAGTAACAAAATGCGTTATTAAAAAAAATTGAGGACTAACTGCACCGCTTGGAAGTAGAGTAGAGCTAAAAACAATATTAAAAAAGTTATTTCGTCTAGTTTTAAATAAAAAAATATTTTTAAAAATTACATTATATTATAATACTAAACCAGCATAGTTTCATTCTTTTACTTCGGTTTGGTTATTTTTACTTGTTAGCATGTTTTTAAGAAATAATAAATAATACAGTGTAAGTTTTTTTATTGTAAAATAATATAATTTGTATACATCATGGTTAAAAAAAAAATATTAGAGGTAAATCAAAACTCTGATTGCAATAATATTAATACTATAGAAATAACATGATATCCAAAAAGATCACCAAACAGAAACCAAAGTTTATAATGCTTATCGTCTAAAGATGGCGAGTGACTAACTTGTCTATAAAAACAAGTGTGACTTTATTTATTATGGGTGATCTTCTTTTCTATGTTGAATTTGTTTTATTAAGATTTTTTTTATTATATTAGTGATTTTGTATTTTGAACTTCCATATGCCTTTAGACTTCTTCTTTTTCTCTCCTATTTTTTCATAAATTACAATGAGAAGAGAGGAGAGAAACAAAAAAAATTAATTATGTTAAGCCTCCTTTAGCAGCTTTACCTTCATGCAGGGGTAGAGCTAGGATAGTTTGTTAGTAGGGGCCAAAATTAATATAATAAGATATAATATTTATTTTAATTTATTGTACATGAATTGTAAAAAAACGCCTGTATAATTTAGTTTTATTCAAATAACTTACTATAAACATATAATGACCTTTGTATAAGATAAAAGGTTTGAAACAATACCAAAATAAGTCGAAACAATGAAGTTAATTTCATCTTCATAATATATTCATCACTTTAATGTTGTTGATCTTTATATCTATCAAATATAAACATATAAAGTATATAAAAAACATTAGCTAAAGTGAAGCATTATTTATGTTCGACAAACTTTGAAATAAAGCAAAAAATAATAAATTGAAGCATTATTTATGTTCGACACACTTTGAAATAAAGCAAAAAATAATAAAGAATGATTCTCACTAATCAACGCGGGTTCTTTGTAAACTAAAGCGCATTGGAGTTGGTTCACTAGGTTGTGAGTTATCAATATTTTTATTTTTAAAAAAAAGTCAAATTCTTCTAATTTTGTTCATGGTTCAACCTAAAATCAAAACATATATCGTGAGAAAAAATTGATAAGTTTGATGGCTCTGTTAAAAACAAAACATTAAAAAAATCCAAGTGTAATAAAAAAAATCAATAAAATATATCTAATTAATTAAAAAAAAAACACTATAACAAGAATTCAAAAAACAATTGGTAAAACTAGCAGATCTGAGAAAAAAATAAAGCCAAAATGGTAGAATTATTAAAAAAAAAATACCTCATCAAATTATTAACAAACATCTCAAAACAAAACCAAAATAGATTTTAAATTTAAGTTACCTTTGATGAAAAATAAATTAATTGGTGGCTTTGCTTTAATATTTTCATTAAAAAATTTTACTTATAATTTTTATTTTTATTTTTAACCGACTATAGAATTTATTATACAAAGTAATGATTTTATATTTACAGGATTTGTATTAGGGCTACGCAAAATAAGTCAAAGAAAATCAAATTGAAAAATCTCACTTAATTACCATAAAAAACCTCCTCCACACATAATTACCTAATATATATATATATATGCCTCGACCCTTGCTTGCCCTTTTTCCTTCCACCCATATCTTTATGATATGAAAAACTACACTTTACTTTTATTTCTTTTATTTGAATAACCTCATAACACTTTACATACTGTAGCTTTGGTGTAAAAAAAATTCAACAAAAAATGTCACAATATTTGCAAGTTTGTCATTATTCTCAATTTAATGACTAAAGTGTTCATGTTGTTTAAAAATAACAAAATCACCATTACATAACTATTGCTATTTTTTTATAAAAAAAAATAGCTATTAGAGATGGCTTTATATTTACAAAAACATTTTTAACTCGATGTTTATAACAAATTCAATCCATCTTGCCTCATCATTTTCAATGAACACAACCATTCACAAATAATATCTATCATCCTTCAAAATTCCCATTGAACACGAACATCAAATGAAAGAACACTAGTATAAAGTTTCTTAACAAATCTTCACCATTTCAAGCAAGTCATCCTATATTATTGTCATAACTTATTTTTGGATCCCTGCGAGAAAATAAAAAATAAAAAAATATCAAAAAACATTATCAAAAAATATAACAATGAAAAAAGAATGCCAGAGCACCCTAAAAATGGTTAAAAATTGGTTGAGGAGGTTAAAAAAATACAAATATTAAAATTTGACAATATTTTATTGACCAAGGAGAGCCTTGTTGACAAAAAAAATTCAATTTGAGTAAGAAAAGTCCAAAATCAAATGTTTATAGACTCAATTAGATTTTACTGAAGGTTTAATTAAATTTATAGGGGGTTTGATTGCAAGAAAAATTGATTTAGTCAAGTTAGGTTTTAATTAGAATAAATTAAAATTCTGGGTGAAATTATAATTTTTTAGAGTTAATCTGGTCAAATCAGGGACTTAATTGCATAAATATTGAAGTTTGATAGTCAATTAGGGACTTAATTGAAGAAATCTAAAACTAAGGACCAAACTGAAAAATGTGCGTAACTAAAGGGGCTGCAATTGCACCAAATCAGGGGCCAAATTGAAGAAATTAGAAATTTATTGCTCAATTAAGAGTCAAATTGCATAAATTCAAGACCAAAGACCAAAGTAAAAAAGGTGGCCAGCTTCAGACCCGCTATTGGATTTTTGGCAGAGGTGCAATTACATTGATTTTTAAATCAAAATTACAATTAAGGACTTGATTGAACAAATTACAAATTGAGGACCACTATAAACTTTAACACATTTTGCTACCTTTTCCTTTTACATAAAATCACGTGTTTTGACCAAATTAGTGTCGTTTTTTATATTTTTTTCAGAAAAAAAAAGCCCGAAATGGTGTCGTTTTAAAGGCATTGTATGTTTTCTTCTTCCCTTGAATGCATGGAGTAGGGAAGAAGAAGCTTTTGTTTTTCCCTTCCTCTATCACAGTAATCAATCCTTCCAAAAAGACGCTGATCACTTTTCACATGTTGGAGGGGTGGTAGCACAGTGGCCGCCCCAGTCATATCCCTCCCTTGTTTTTGCCTATAAAAACAAGGGGCAGAACAAGAGGAGGAAAAAAAAATACACAGAATAGAAAAGGAGAGAGAAAGGAGAGAACAAAAAAGAGAAGAAAGAGAGACGATAGAAGAATAAAGACGAAGCAGAAAAGAGCGAAAAATAGAGAAGAGAGATATGAGAAAAAACAAAGCATAGCCCACCACAGAAAAAACAGAGCACTGTCAACCATCGCAGTCCCTCCACCGTGACAACAGCGCCACCGCCTCCATCAGCACCACCTCAACACCATCACAGGTTAGCCTTTTTCCCTCTCCTCCTCCACCTTCGTCTTCTTCTTTTGCATTTTCCTCTTCACTATTCATATTGCATGTGAATAGTGGAGAGGCCCACTGTTTACATGGGCTAGGCTGAGCCTAACCCCTGTACTTGGGCCAGGTTTGGCCCAGCCCATGTATTTGGGCTTGACCTAGCCCATTCAAAAAAAATTCAAAAATATTTGTTTCAGAATTTTATAATTTTCTCGCATAGTTTTTATGTCGTTTTAATTAATATCGGGCAGTATTTTACGTCCTAAAAATACAATCCAGTATTAAAATACCTGGTTTTCATCAACTTTTAAAAATACAAAAAAATTAAAAAAAATATTTTTGTGCATACGTCCAGGTACCTTAAAGCTAAAAAATCATATTTTGTTTTTTTATACATCAAAAAATAATGTTTTAGCATGTATTTTGGCTTTAATAACCAGTTTATTAAAGTCAAGAGAACATTAGCCAAAATTTCAAAAATAAAAAAAAATATTTTGTTTTGTTTTATTATCAGGGATTATGAATTTATATGTAATACATATTCCAAATATTAAATTCTTTTATTTCAAACTTTAGAACGGTTAGGTTCTTCTTCATTAAGATAAGAACCTCCTTATTGAGGAGGGTTTTTCTTGAACATTAGACAAACTGACAATTAAAAAGCACAATACGACCTTAGATTTTATCAGACATTAAAACAATGCAGCCTATCTTAGGTAGGGCGTAGTTAAGGTGCTAATACCTTCTTTTTACATAACCAGTCTCTGTACCTGATCTTTGAGATGAGTTAGGATTCCTAGTGACTAGAATACTAGGTGGCAACTCTCAGTTCATATGTTACTGATATGATACAAGAATTCCTTGTCCCTCTATATTTTTTGAGAATAGACTATACATCTATCTATTGAATTATTTTTTTTAGAGTGGACGATCACCGCAACGCCATACACATACAACAAAATGATGACTCCACTAGGGACCTTGTGGACTAAGCATTGTTTCTATTTGATCATTGTGTTTTATTTATTGGTTTGTGTGTTTTTAATATGCATTTCCTTTAGTATTGCTTCCACGCTTTAATTTTTGTACATATTTGTTCATGCATTGTATAAAATTATCTCATTCATCACATGCTTTAATTTTTGAAAAGCACACACAAACTTTTAAGTTAGGTGGGGAACTAATGATCTACCCTATTACCATTAGTCAGGGTTCAGATACGTGCCTACTTGGTAATGGTGGGTATACATACCTTTAATTATTCCTTACAATGCCCCTATACTGTCTTTATGAAGATCGTCACTAGGTAAATATGAGACCCTTTTGAGACCAGATATAAAATCTACCTATGTTCACATAAGGAATAAAGGTTGTCTGTGCCATCTTTAGTTGTATAAAGGCACCTTTCTTGAAACATCTTGAACTCAAGACTTGTAGGTGACACAATGATTGTCACACAAAAAATTTTCATTATAGAGTTTGGGCAAGAAGTAAGATTCTTGTTTCATCATGCAAGAAGTACGATCATATATCACCCCTTGAAGGGTAAGTTCATTATATAGATTAAAATGCATAAACTTATTTCATTGTAGATAACATGCATATATACCAGGTTGAAATATAGGTAAAAAAAAAATCTATAACACCTAACCTTAAGCAAGAAACATGGAAGATGAAGAGTGTGCTCAACGTGATGCCTATTTTCAAAAAAGAGTTGGAGTATCTGAAAACAAGTGTGGCTCACCTCACTAGCTTACTCGAGCAAACACTGAGAAATACCTCTAGTGAAGGTCCTTCTAACCAACCAATCACCTTTAATCAGGATCTTACTATAGTTCAACCTGAAGAAAGAATGAGCAAACATGGTTAAGAGCCTCAATAAAATCCAACGTTTATGCAGTCAATGACATTTGCACGAGCCTCGATAGTCATAGAGCCATCTATTAACAAGTCCCACAAGGCTAAGTCATCTGATAGTATTAATCAAGCTAAGATAAAGTGTTGGAATCCAGGCTCAAAGTCATTGAAGTGGTAGACTTATATGACCCGATACGAGCAGCAGAGATGTGTCTAGTCCCAAACATGGTTAGCCTAAAGAAGTTTCGTGTTCCCAAGTTTATCAATACAATGGAACACAATGACATATGAATCATCTCAAGTTCTACTATAATAAAATGGTAGATGTAGTACATGACGAAAAACTACTGATGTATTTTTTTAAGACAGCTTTAGTGGAGCAACTTTGAGCTAGTATATAAGATTGGACAACATAAAAATTCAAAGATAGAAAGATCTAGTTGATGCTTTTGCCAAACAATACAAGTACAACTTGGACATCGCTCCCGATAGAACCAACTTGTCCAATCTAGAGAAAAAGGACAAAGAAATCTTAAGAGAATATACTTAAAGATGACAAGAATTAGCCGCTCAAGTACACTCCATTCCAAATTACCAACATTAAAAATCTTGAGCCTTAAAACTTCCTAGCCAAAACCCAAATTGAAAATTACCAAAGGGTCCAAGAACAACTATCTTCATTGTTGCTACCTCTAAATAATATGTATCAAAAGCTACTAAGTATCGGGCATATAGCGTCAGAACCTCTGACACCTATGTAACCACTTTATTCTAATTGGTACAAGCCAGAACTAAATTGTGAATATCATGCTGGTATTGTTAGGCATTACATCCATACTTGCAACGCCTTCAAGAGAAAACTTCTATAATTATTTAAGGCTGGGTGGATAGAATTGGAAGACGCCCCCAATATGAATACAAACTTGCTGCCTAATCCTGCTTGAAGCATAGTAGAATGGAATGTTTGGGAAATTAAAAAGTAGCAATGGTCCAGTATGGGTACAAGAATGTTGGCATCAATTTTGAAGGACACAAATTATGATCGTAGTGTTGCTCTACATCCTCTTTGAGTCCTTTGCACAGAACTTTTGAATGGAGGCTAGTGTGAGAATAGATTCACCAATGAAGCCTGTTTTATTCTTGTCTTTTGTTTCATACTTTTGAACAAGACTATCTATGTCAAATAAGCTCTTGTTAAATAAGATCATATGCTTTCTCGTGTTCATATCACACTTTTTTTTGTTGTTGCTACATGTAAATAACATTTTGAGCACAATTTTTGCTCACAAAACTACAACATGAAGAATCCATCGGTGTTTTCCTTTCTTCTAAAAACCATACCTTATATGTTTTCAAGGATTTTTTTTTTGGACCTTTAAAGTGAGTACAAAAACAAAAATCATGTTGATGTTTATCTAAAATAAATACATTTTAGAAATTAAATTGATTCTTTAAATAAGAAAATTGAAAAAAAAAAGACAAAACCAAAAAAAAAAAGACAAACAACACCATGAGGTGACTCACAATCTGAGTTTCATTTGAATGAATAAATCACTTTGTACCGATCCTCAATGCATTGAGTTTAAGATAAGAAAAGGTCATCTTTGATTACGTGCATGAAAGCAAGACCTACCGATCCTCAATGCATTAAGTTTAAGATAAGAAAAGGTCATCTTTGATAAATCTTTTCATAAGGTTGAAATATATCATTTGTAGTCCTATTTTGAGCCTAGGAATGTTTTTTAAAAATAATTTTGACTAGTATCACACCCCACACTAAGGGGCAAATAAGAAAGGTTTTAAAGACCATCAATCGAAAAAGACTTTATTATCATCCAGACAAAGTAATGAAGATAGGTGTTAGAATTGATCATGTAATTTAATTGAAAAATCCAAAGGATCCAAAAATATTTGAGCTTGTCATAAAAACAACTGAACTGATTATGCTCAACTAAACAAAAAAAAAAAAAAACAAAGAGAAAGAGCTCAAATTCGATACTAGGGGGCATAAAATACATTTTAGAAATAAAATTTCAAAGACAAAACAGTTAGGGAATAAACACAAATGATCCTTAGTCTTAAAATCCTTTAAACACCTTTTTGAGCTTTAAATATCCTTTTCTTCATAACCAATAGTCTAAGCCTACATTACATACCTAATAATGCCCTTTCTAATTAAAAGCAAACAATCTGGATTTATAGACAATGCTTTCTAGTGTGGGTCAAATCATTATTCATACAAATAAAATAATACTTTAAACTGATCTGGTTCTCAATAACCCTTAAATTAAAATTTCAACTTTTTGTGACCAACTGGATGTCACTTTATCTTTACCTAAAAGCTTCAAAACACTTTCATCACTTCAAGAACCTGTCAATAAGAATCGCTTGAATTCTTTAGAACAAGTTTATTTTGAACTAATATCAAAATGATTTTTGAGGTTTGAATAATTTGGAAATTCCAAAAAAAAATTACTGAAGATATTTTCTTATACAAAAAAACCCAAACCTTCTTTCACATAACCTCATCCCTAAAGAAAACTCAATTGGAACACTTGGGGGCATGATCAAGCTGAGGGAAAACACTTGGTAGGGCTAGCTCTATGATTCCTTTTCTAAGAAAAATATCAAGCAAAATTGACAACCTTTGAAATAAAGGTCAGAAGATAAAGAAATATGATGGCTTCAAACCCTTCTCAACGGTCAAGATTACAACATGTGACTCGAGTAAGAAAGGGTGAAAAGATCATCAAAGTTTACTACCAACACTCCGACTTTTAAGAAAAAGAAAAACAACATGAAGAAATGGAGGCCTATATTTCCCAGGTAAGTATACATGCATATCAATCGCAATGCATTTGCTATCAACATTAATAGATCAATGTTTCACCATCAATACTTAGGTGATGCATTTTCTAACCCTATCTCATTTTAAGTGCGTCTTTGAGCCCTTACCACTTAGATAGGGTGTTTTCTAACCTTGTCTTCTTTTGAGTGCGCCTTTGAGCCCCCACCATTTAGGTAGTGTGTTTTTTAACCCTGCCTCCTTTTCAAGTGCACCTTTGAGCCCTCACCATTTTATTTTTTTTGGAAGGTCACTCATTACAATTTGACTATTCTCCATGTTGTTATCTAGGTAGGTCACCTATTATAATGAGACGATTCCTCCACTTATGTAGGTCACCCATTACAATATAACCACTCTTTCTTTTTCCATTTTGGATAGATCAGTCATTACAATTCAACCAATTCTCCATGTCTTTTTATCTGGGCAGGTCACCCATTACAACAAGATCACTTTTTCTTTTTCTACTTGGGCAGGTTGCCCATGAAAATATACCACTTTGAGTAGGTTTAAGCAGGTCGCCCATGAAAATAGACCAGTGTGAGTGTGTGGGCTAGTCGTCTTTGAAAATAGACTATTTTGAGTATGTGTGGGCAAGTCGCCCATAAAAATAGACCAGGGTAAGCATGAGTATGTGGGCAGGTCACCTATGAAAATAGACCGTCATTCTTCAGAAAACAAAAGGTTTGGTCACACATAGAATTTTGGTTCTGATTAGAGGGGATTAACGAAAGGAATCTTAGTCTATCCTAACTACACATAGGATTTTGGTTCTTGTTAGAGGAGATTGACGAAAGGAATCTCAATCTATCCCAACCACACATAGGACTTTAAGTCCGGTTAAAGTTTTATGTCAACTAAATTTTAAAAAGAGCACTTTTGGAAGACCAATTTTGTTTATTTTTACAAAACTTACGACGCAAAATATTTACTTTATAAGAATTGTAAAGAGGGGGGACATCTATCATAACTCAATTTTAGGTCCCTGCGCAAAAATGAAAAATAAAAAAAAATTATCAAAAAATATAACAATAAAAAGAGAATGTCAGAGCACTCTAAAAATGGTTAAAAAATGGTTGAAGAGGTTCAAAAATACAAAGATTAAAATTTGACAATATTTTGTTGACCGAGGAGAGCCCTATTGATAAAGAAAATTCAATTTGAGTAAGAAAAGTCCAAAATCAAATGTTTATAAACTCAATTAAAATTTATTAAAGGTTTAATTAAATTTATTGAGAGTTTGATTACAAGAAAAATAATTTTAGAGTTAATTTGAGCTTTAATTAGAAGAAATTAAAATTTTAGGATCAAATTATAATTTTTTAGAGTTAATTAGATCAAATCAGGGGCTTAATTGTATAAATATTGAAGTTTGATAGCCAATTAAAAACTTAATTGAAGAAATCTAAAACCAAAGAGCAAATTAGAAAAAACGTGTATCTAGAGGGGCTGCAAATGAAATAAATCAGGAGCCAAATTGAAGAAATTAGAAGTTTATTGCTCAATAGAGGGTTAAATTGTATAAATTCAAGACCAAGGACCAAAGTGAAAAGGCGATCAACTTTAGAGCCGCTGTCTAATTTTACGCAGGAGTGCAATTGCATTGATTTTTTTAATCAAAACACAGGAGTGCAATTGCATTGATTTTTTAATCAAAATTGCAATTTAAGACTTAATTAAACAAATTACAAATTGAGGATCATTGTGAACTTTAACACAAATTGATGTCTTTTTTTTAAAAATAAAATGGCATGTTTTGACCAAAATGGCATCCTTTCATACACTATTTACAAGGGGAAAAAAAGGCCTGACAAATTGAGAATCACTATGAACTTTAACACAATTTGTCATCCTTTTCTTTTAAACAAAACAGCGTGCTTTGACAAAAATGACTTCGTTTCATACACTATTTATAGGGGGAAAAAAAGGGGCCTAAAACGATGTTATTTTGAAAGTACCATATGTCTTCTTCTTCCCCTAAACGTGCAAAACAGGGGAAGAAAAAGATTTGTTTTCCTTCCTCCGTCATCGCCATCAATCATTCCAAAAAGACTTCGACTCCTTCTAAAAAGACACAACCATTTTCCACAAAGGCCAACCAACCATATCCCTCACCTGTTTTTGCTTATAAAAACAAAGGGACAGAATAAGAGGATGATGAAAAAAACACGGAACAGAAAAGGAAAGAGAAGGGAGAGAACAAAAAAGAGAAGACAGAAGAAGCAAAAAAGAAAGAAAAATAGAGGGGGGAGAGAGGATGAAAAACATAACACCGCCAGCCATCGCAGTCCCTCCACTATGATAATAGCACCGCCTTAACGCCACTGCAGGTCAACCTTCTTCCCTATCCTCCTCCACCTTCGTCGTTTCCTTCTATATTTTCCTCTTCATTGTTCACATTGCATGTGAGTGGAGAAGCCCACTATTCCCTGTAGTTGATCAGGTTCGGCCCAACCCATGTATTTAAGCCTGACTCTACCCATTTCAAAAAGAAATTCAAAAATATTTGTTTTAGAATTTTACAATTTTCTCGCTTAGTTTTTATGTCATTTTGATTAATATCAAGTAGTATTTTATGTTGTAAAAATACAAATCCAGTATTAAAATAACCTGTTTTTGTCAACTTTTAAAAAAATTAAAAAAATATTTTTGTACATACAGCCAGATGTTTCAAAGCTAAAAAATAATATTGTGTCTTTTCATATACCAAAAAACAATGTTATAGCATTCATTTGGTTTTAATAACCAGTTTATTAAACTCAAGAGAACATTGGTCAAAATTTCAAAAACAATAAAAATTTTATTTGTTTTGTTTTAGTATCAGGAATTACGAATTTATATGTAATATATATTCTAGATATTAAATTCTTTTTTTCCCAGACTCTAAAACAGTTAGGTTCTTCCTCATTAAGATAAGAGTTTCCTTATTGAGGAAGGCTTTTCTTGAACCTTAAATAGACCAATAATTAGAAAACATAATACAACCTTAGATTTTATCAGACATTAAAACAATACAACCTACCTTAGGTACGGCGTAGTTGCGGTGTTAATACCTTCCCTGTACACAACCAGTCTCCGTACCCAATCTCTAAGACCAGTGAGGGTTCCTAGTGATCAGAATACTAGGTGGCGACTCCTAGTCTATATGTTACTGATAAAAAACAAGAATTCCTTATCCCTCCATATTTTGTCAGAATAGACTATACATCTGTCTATTGAATACACAATTTTTTAAAGTGGAAAATTGTCACGATGCTGCACACATGCAACAATTATTATTGCACAAAACTCACCATTGTATTAGTCCAATCTAACACTTAAAATCCACTACACACATTACAAACACAAAATTCATCTCGTTTATAAATTAACAACAACCCAAAACTCTTTCACAATCAACAATATCCCAAAATTTGCAGCACACAAAAGTTGAATACATTTATGTATATTCATTAAATGCTAAGAATAACCGATATGCTTGTAATAGCCTGGATAAACTAAAAAGTTCAGGAATAGAAAGTGTACAAACATATGGAGAAAGAAGCAGTTGTCAGGATATTTAGATGCAAGTAAAAACAAGTTATTCTACATATTTATGACAATTCATATGATAAGACATTTATTGATTGGTGCAAATCTATTAATGATATTGAATTAGCTACAAGGGTAAGAGAAGGTACTTGTGATATGGATCAAATACTAGATGAAGTGAAAAAACTAAAGATGAATTACATAAAGTTCAAATCATGAATCATAATGTTGAGATTAGCTATGTAAGTGTAAAGTTATTATTGGTAGCTAATTTGGTGTGTAATGTTAATATTCTCAACTATGATACTATTCATCATGATTAAATGAAATGAATAAAATTAGTAAATCATATTTGAGTTGTATTTAGCATAAAGTAAAATCCAATGTTTAAACCTACCATGACATCAATAGAAGATCCATAAATATTATTAACAATATCTAATAGAACCCAAAACAAAATTCATTATGGTCATACATTGTTCTTATGCATGCTTCATTCAATGCAAGTAATGTGAGATCAACCTTTATTAACATTCATAAAGATATGACATTCCTTGAATTTTATTAATCCATTAACTCGCCCTTTAAATATCTTACATTAAGAATGAAATATGGGATTAATCATTGGATTTTTCTTTTTCTTCCCAACCCTTGCACTTTTATCTTTAGCTTTCTCATAACTACTATATGATTTTGCACTACCTTCAATATCAAAATCATCCTTATCAGAACTTATCCTCCACTCATTCTCTAATTCTAAACCATTCAAAATTTTATCAAAACATTAACCATCTTTTAAGCTATCAATCTAAGCATCTTTTGTTTCGTTAACAAATTCAAACCATTCTTTATTATAAGGAATATAATCATTATCTTCATCCTCATCATCATCCTCATCATCATCTTCCTCTTATTTTACATATTCATCACTAGTTTCATTAAACATTATACTTCTTTTAGTATCTAAATTGTTAACACCAACTTTTTCACTTTTTTTAATTGTCTAAATCGCTAAAATTTACAATCCTACTAACATTTAAAGCATCTATATTGTTGCCAATATCAAAATCATCACCATTAAAATTCAAATCATTTATATCAAATTCAAGTATAACTTTATTATTGACATTAAAATCCTTGAAGTATTTTATACTAGTTTGCATATTGTTACCAAACTTGCACATGAAACACCTTAGCATCCTTATTGTTAGAGGAGCAATAGAATGATCAACAACAACATATATAAATCTTTTTTTTTCCTTCATGCAAATTTAACATTTTTAACGTAAATGTATTGTCAAATATTTGATTCCATTTGTCATCCTTTATTCTACTTCAAAGACTCGCTTGCATATGAATAATATATACATATAAGTCATGTAGTCATAAAAGTAACCTTTCCAACATATAACTTGTCATCATAGTTAGCAACAATAAATGACATTTTGTATCCTAAAATGATAAACAATGCAAAATTACAAAATCAAGTTAAAAAAAAATAGTAAATTAAATGTTATCTACTAATTAGATATCAATTAATCACATTTTAAGTCAACATTTAAAAATTAGAGCTTCATGAATAGTGATGAATAGTGACTCGCTAACCTAAAATTTAGGGGTTTTTTAATGATTTCTAACCAAACATGATAAATTATGTAAAACAATGACTAAAATGTGTTTGGTTTTATCAATATTGTCATTACCTAATAAACAAATTGAATTAAATAAAGAAAAAGACCTTGAAGACATTCTAAAGCTTTGATTACAATGCCACTAGTATTATTAGAAAAATACTTAATGGTAAATTGAGTATGCCACACTTACTACTATAGGCAAATGAGTCACATCACCTTTGGGTGAAAAGCATGACACACTTAGATTATCATTGATGACCTTTTTTAGTGTCATGAGAGTTATCTCATCAAGATTTGTATAATGATATTGATGGTACTGTAATTGGAGCTTCGATGTGACTATAGGTCTTTTTTCTTTATTTTCTCTCTCGCTTCATTGTAATTTATGCAACTCATTCCAAATCTCTTTAAAATGTCATATTTTTTTAATAATGACAAGTTTGAATGTCGCGTTTCTTAATTAAAACATGTATAAACAATCTTATTTCATCAAAAAAAATTAAACAGTGTTATTTTGCCAATTAATTTTTTAAAAAAAACCATGCTAGCTTAAAAAAAAAAATCATTTGTTTTTCAATTACTTTTTTCTTTTGTTCACCTCACAAAAAGTGTCACTTTTGAAGTTCAATATTACTAACACTTATGTAAAAGCCTAATTGTCTATATAATTTACATGTGTCTTGTTGCAAGTGAGACCAAAAGATTTTTTGAATGTAAAAAAAATAAAATATGTAGACATTACTAATGTGTTTTATAGTAGCAAGGAAATTTTTTAATTATAAACTTAAAATATGATGTATATGTTTAATAGAATAGATTAGGGGTTATATACGTAAATAAATATTAAAAAGATATCTTAATACTGATTAAAGACTAAGTTGTGGAGTTGAGAAATAAATATAGAATAAGATACGGAGAGCTATTTAATATTTTTTATTTAACTATATATAATTAAATAAAGAAATATTAAAAAATCAACTCATGTCACGAGATAAAAAAAATTTCATGTATATCTATTATTGATATACGACATCACGTGACGACTCTATTTTTTTGTAATAAAAGATTAATCAAAGAAAATAAAGATTTTATTGGAGTTGTCATCTAGTAATTTGAGGGAACTAGAAATCTCAAATTAGATATTGGTCCTAGAGATTCAAGTGCTGGATTAGTTATGATTAAAGAAAGATAGACATCACTCTTAAAACATTATTTCAAGAGAAAGGTTATCCTTACTTGTGTTTTTTTTAATATTCAAATGTTATAATATTTTGAACTTATTTGCAATTGGTTTTCAAAGACGATTAATGTCAGACCCTAAAAATAGAAGACATATAAAAAATGACATCAATCCCCAAAAATAGAAAACTCGTCTAAAATGTTGATGTTTAACCCTAAAAAGAAGACCTACATCAGAGTTACCAAAAAGAAACAATGAACATAATTCATATTTTGTTTCTAAACTTTTGATATCGATCCTCTTTTATTAAAAAATAGCGTGTCCACAAATAATGTTCATTCCTAAAAAAAAAGATTATGTTGGTATCACTAAAAATAGGAATAACCCATACTTGAGAGTTGGGCTTTGGACCGTACACGATGATGGGATAACATGGGTGTTAAACTCGTGTCATTATTCTTTTTTATATTTATTTCAGGTATTTTATAAAATACAAAGAAATTTTTAGAAATACTTGTATAAAAAATAAAGAAAATACCACTAAGAGTGCCACTGTATAGGTAAAACACTGAAATACCCTTAAACTTCTTAGGAAATAATAAAAATACCCCTATGACGCGTGTAGCTTACGTGTGGCCACTGTTAGAGGGGTGAAATTCTTCGGCAAGACTCTTGGCCAAAAATGGTAGATTATGGTAGATCTAGGGAGAGGATTTTGATGACAGTGGTTTTGATGGTCGTTAATGGCTGATGAGAGAGAATTGACGGTTTGAAGCTTCGAGTGGCCGAAAAAGTTGCAGACTTTTTCTAGTCAGATTAGGCACCGAAGACAATGAAAAACACCTACATTTTTCTTGCGAGGAGGTGAAGAACCTTTCTGTTATGGTCCGAAGTCTTTAACTAGCCAGAGATAGGATATCTAATGAGAAAAGGAGAATCACTAACTGAAGCGGAGAGAGAGAGAGAGAATATGTGAGATCGGCTAGAGTGTGAAAGTTAGCACAGTAAACTGGTGCACCTGAAGCTTAGGAACCGCTAATTATTAATTAACTGAACCTTGGGTTGCGGTTGGCTTGATCTAAAAGTTGATCAAACCGTCCTAACTTGATGAACTCGGTTTTAACTCAAAATCTTATTTTTTTACCCCGGTCAACATGATTTTGACTTGTATTGACCTGATGAGCTTAGTTTTCATGGAAAAAGGCAATTGACCTAAGGAAAATGTATTTTTGAATTTTCAACTTTCTTCTTAGTTTTTGAATTATTATGAATAAAAATAGAAATAAAATAACATTCAAGAAAATTTTGGAGAATTCAAAATTGGATTATTATAGCTTCTCACTTTAATCTTTAAGCCTCCTTTATTTACTAGAAAATAATTTCCTTTTAAAAAGTGATTTTCATGAAAATTAAATTCCTAAAAAGTGAATTATTTTTTTATATTTGACAATTTTATAAAAAATAATTTTAAAAAAAATGGATTACTTTTTAATGTTTAATGAAAAATTAGTTGGAAACTATTTTTTTTGGTCTTAGGACATATTAAAGAAAATAAGTTGGAAAATAATACATTTTGAGTTATTAACATTTTTTAAATAGTGGAATATTTATTTTTATCAAACATTTTTGGGTATTTGGAGAATATTGAAAAATAAATTTATTTTCTATAATATCCTAATTCTACAACACAATTTATATGATATAACATGTTTTGTATTTGAATATATTTTCTAACAATTAACAAAAATAATAAAGAACGAGGAGTTTTTATTGTACTCTTCTTCACAAAGCATTGTTCATTAGAATAACCATTTGTTTTTCTTTTTTCTTTTTTATTTCAATCAATTTTTTTAAAAAAAAATATATCATTTAATAGTAGATTTATTTATTTTTTTTTTTAAAATATATCATTTAATAGTAGATTTATTTTTTATTGGGTTATCTCACTCTCATGATATAGATTGTAAGTTCAGCAAATTAACTTAGTTAACTTAAATTTTTTTAATTATTTTTTTTATCATTTAATATTGAATTAATTGAAAATTAGGCTCATAATCTATTTTGTTTGTTTTTTATTAAGTTATTAATACCCAAAAATAATACTTAACGGGTTAACCCAAGTTGACTTGAATTTTTTTACGTTTTTTTTTTCAATTGATGTTTTTTATTTCATCATTCAACTTTGAATCGGTTGGAAATTGATTTTTATAATCTATTTTAATTTTCTTTATAAGTGGATGTTTTGGTCTCATAATTAACGTTGCGGGTTTTGACATTTTAATCTTGGTTAAATCAAGTTATTTTTTCTTTCTAAAAGATTATCTCAATCTCGTGATTTGATTTATGTTCTTTTTATTGGGTTGTCTTTGTTTCATGATCTAGGTTGAGAGTTTGACAGATTAACCTAATTGACTTAGATTTTTTTTTTCAATCGATTTTTTTTTAATTTTATTATTTAATATTGTATTTGATTAAAAATTAGGTTTCATGATTTATTTTGGTTTGTATTTTATTATATTATCCCGGCCTCATGACTAAAAAATAATGTTTAATGAGTTAATATAGGTTAATTTAACTTTGCATCATTTTTTAATTAAAATTTTTATAAATTTTGTTGTTCAATATTAGATTCAACAAAAATGATTAGAAATTAAGTTTAATAATTTATTTTGATCTTAGTCTCATGATCAGAGTCATTAATTTGGTAGGTTAGCCCGGGTAAAATCAAGTACTTTTTCTATTTTTTCTACAAAGTTACCTCAGTATCATATCATGAGTTTGGCGAATTGACCAGGTTGTTTTTATGTTTTTTTTTCAATATCATTCTTCAATATTTAGTTGATTAAGAATTAAATTTTATAATTTATTTTGATTTATTTTTTATAAATTAACTTAGATTGCTTTTCTAGATCTTTTTCTTTAATTTATTTTCTTATCAGTTTTATCCTTTAATATTATATTGATTATTAATTCATAATTTATTTTAATTTACTATTTATGTAATTATATAATCAATCTTGAAAAAATATTTGAGTCAAGCTTTATAGATTGTTTATATTACTTTTGAACCTATAAAATTAAGGTTGTTTATATTACTTTTAAACTTATAAAATTAACTAAGACACATTGAGTAAACTCCTACATAATTAAATTTTTTATTAGAAAAACATATTAATAATATTTAAATATTATTTTTTTATTCAAAAAAAATTTAACTCAACCCAGAACACAAGTCAATAACCTAGTGTTATCTAAATTGAAGTATTATATATTAATATACTTTTTATATTGTATATTAATATAACCTAATATAACAAATTAATATGCTTTTACATCGTATATTATTATGCCCTAATATATTATTTTCTATATAAATATATTAGCAATTTATTATTTTCTAATAATAGTATATTCTGAAGTATTTTGTTAATATAAATTATTGTTTTTTAATATATAGAAATAATAAAATATAATATCACTTTAGTTTTTAAATCCTTCCTGGAAAGGGTTTTTCACTCTTTTAAATTAAACACTTTATTCCATCTAAAACTTACATTTTATATTTTTTTTATCAGAAAGTAATTTATGTTAACCAATTTTTTACACAAGAAAAAGATTTCTAAAATAGCATTTTACAGCAAACAAATAATGCATTATTTAGCATGAAAAACTCTTTTATAATTTATAAGCTCATATAAATTTTATTTTATTTTATTAAACACGTATTAATTTTTCAAATTTCATTTTCATTATACTAAAAAAATACTCACAGGCAATTTTTTATGTTAGAAATTAACTTAAAAGCATATCCCAGTGATAATACTGATTAAAGTCGCACATTTCACTCCAAATAAAGGGGGAACAAAATCACAACAACATGAAAGATAATTTACATGCTGCCCCCTTAGGCTAGTTCTGAAACATTGAAACTCGATGGCTCGAAACTCTGAAAGGTAAAACCTTGCACTTTAGAACTTCAGAACAGCACTAGAGAATCAAGAAACTAACGGAGAGGGGAAACAATCATAAACACAACCTTTTTCTGAGAATAATCTTTGAAAAAAGAAGAAGCAGAATTAATAATATGAGAGAGCATATACAGTGCTTTCATTTACTAGAAATCTCCCTATCGAAGAGGAAAACGAACCACCCGATGAAATTCCTATTGAAGATAAATAAACAAGACTACGAGGATCATCCGTGTTTCCCAACATTAATAACAAGGAAACAACTGGAGAAGCCATGTCCGCCTAATTCTAAGGAACTGAGAAAATATTTCCAGGAAAACGATTAAAAAACAAGGGGAATGAAGGTGCAGAACAAGTATGGCACATTTGCATTGCTACCAAACGTCAAAATTGGAACAACTTTTACTTCATTTCTTGCATGTCCTCCTCAGTTTTCCAGACGACATCGTCAAGGCAGGTTGAAAGTTTTTTGTAGAACTGCAGAAGTAAAGGAACCAAGAAAGACGAAAATATAATCATATGTAACTTGAACATCAGATGACAAACAGCAACTGTTCTGGTTAAGCAACAGCTACCATTGCAGTAGAATCATCTAAGGGCATTGCCAATATCTTATCTATATAATTATAGTGACAAATCATGTATGTATGAATTGGTCGTTGAGTAGTATTTCATTTAAAGAGATTGAAATGTAAATGGATGAATTAAATGAAAAGGAAGAGAAGGAAACTGTGCCTTATGGAACTCCAAAGTGTCTCCTTTTGCTTTACGCACTTCAACCATATGAAGCGAGGGGGCCATTTGAAATATCTGATAGAAAAGTACAAAACAGTGAATTAACACCACAAAATGGCAATGAACTTGACTTTGGCAGTATTAGTAAGTTTCATTTCAAGATTGTCACAGACCTCGGTAGCGACATTAAGGTTTCCCTTTCTCCCAGCCTTCACATTCTCAAGCCTCATCTGAGAAAGACAAGGATAAATTTAAGCATCACCACATCAGGCCCTTTTACTTTAGCCAAATGAATAACGAATATTTCATGCATTTGTTACCTTGTAGTTTTTCTTGTGGACATCAAAACCAAGGGGCTTTGCAGCTTCTTCAATCTTGTGAATTATTTCATTGGCAGGGCATTTAGACGTGAACCTTGTTTCCCTCTTAAATTCCTGCAGCAAGTCGCATAATCACGAACACACAAGTTTCAGTATTTAATGAAATCCTAATAAATGTGACATTATAAACCTATCATGTGGGTCTATCACCTACAAACAACATCCTCATTTGAACCCCGCAGATGCTGTTAGGTAGACAAGGACTTTTTTGATAATGCAGAATAAATACTGTTTTCATAACAGGGACTTCTAATTTCACAGTCCAATATAATCTCTCACAGTAATTGACAAAGCTGGATATCTCTAAATGAACTATTTTCTTGTTTACGACTTGAATAATAAACATATGGACAGAACTAGAGTCTTATTGCAGTAAGAGATCCTGGATTGTTTAATACTCTAAAACATTGAATAATCCCTTCATGGGTGATAACATGTATCATATGTATCATTGATTCCTTCATTGATTTTACAAGTTGATAAATCTCTGAAATATTCAAATGACAAGGGAAATAAGGACAAACATACAGTTTGACAACCAAGCAGACACAACAACAATTTGTCACCATCATCTCTTACTTCCACAGAAGCAGGAAGCCAATATTTTTTGTACTAGCATTAGGACATGCATTATCCAACAGGAATACAGCAATTCAGACTTTCAAGATATAACATAAAAGAAAGGCTTTTCAGAAAACAAACCTGTTCTCCATCAAACAAATTCCCAAGATTTAGCCCTTTAGACATTGAAATTAACTCAAACGCATTCATAGCTGTTGGTTGCTCTTCTTCCTTTTTCTCTGTTACATGGTTTTCCTGTTTCAAAGACAACAGTATGCATTAAGAAACAATATTGTCAAGAAGTACAATAAATTGTTACAGTTTATTCAAATTGTGCTTTTTTTTTGTTCTGGTACAAATACAAAATAATCATCTTAAACTCACTTCTGAGTCCTTAAAAACAGCTTCAACATCATCCAAGTTGGTGTCCTCTTTCTCTTCAAACACAGGAGTCTTATAACCTTTCTTGAACCATTCATCTACCAGGATTTCAGATACGGTGATACGCTGAAATTAAAAACAAATAGTAAATTGAGAAAATTATAAAACAATATAAAATTTTGATTAATGTTAATTTTTTAATGTTTGGTTGCCAATATAAGTATTTTAAGCCCAGACTTGTTTATCATACTTACAAAAGCAGGTCTAACAGATTAAGCTTCACATGCATCAGCAGTACACATAGAATAAGAAGCAAGATTCGACCTAGGTAATGTAAACATCATGGCACTCTATACACACCACTTGCAGGTTAGAGAAGTTGTCCAGGCATCCTAATGATATCCACTGCAGTAACAATCTTTCAGTGTTCCGATTCTGCTACCTGACCAAATCTCTAGAAGATCCAATCTCAGTTATACAACATTCACATGCCCAGAGGGAAGCCTTTACATTATGTTCTATTTAAAATTAGATGAGAGAAATTAGCATGATAACTGGATAGGCTCCATTGTCCAACAAACAATATCATGACAGCATTGGGATCTAATGAGGCAAAAGTATCAGAGCAGCTATTCCTTGTGCCAACTGTGATGAAAACGAATAAACATAACTTAAAATGCACTTGCCATTGTTTGCAGTGATTCATCGTATATCATTTTCTGAGATTCATTTTGATTCACTTACTTTTTAAAAAGAATAGTGGCCCACCACTAGTTAATGTAGAAATCCTTTCTTTTTTACTCCGTTCTAAGATGCAGAAAATGCATCCAAGCAGGGAATGATAATAAAGCATAACTACTTACAGTCATAGGGTTGGGATCCAAAATTCGAGTTATCAATTTCATGGCACCAAAAGAGAGCCAAGGGGGGCAAGTAAATTCAGCTGCTGAAATCTGCATATGGCAAAAGTAAAAGTGAAAACCAGAGGACAGGGGAAAGGAGAGAACAGTTCTACCAAGTAAAATGCTCACTTTTTTATACAGGTTCATAAGATTAGAATCATCAAAAGGCAAGTACCCTGCTAGCAATACAAAAAGTATCACTCCACATGACCACAAATCTGCAGTAGCCCCATCATAACCTCTATCATTAAGAACCTAAACAGCAGTACCAAAAATAATTAGAGGTAAAAAAGCGCCATAGGCTTAAAAGGTAACATAAATGGTTAGGAAATATGGCATGAATATTCATCCAAACCTCAGGAGCAACATAATTTGGAGTTCCACAAGTTGTATGAAGCAAGCCATCATCCTCCGAAATAAACATGTTAGTAAGAAACAAAGCTTTCCTCGCAAGAATCACATAATGGACTTAAATGAATGAAAAACATATTATTTCCATTCAAAAAAAAAAAATCCACGATGATACAAGCCAATAAACAGAGAACAAAAAAATGCATTTTGAACTTCATAATTGTAAGGCAATAGTTCATACTAGGTTATTTCATGCACTATCATTGCAGCTTAGACCAATTTTTTTTAAAACATAAAAATATAATATCTAGATAATAGGAAAATTTTTGGCATTAAACTCAGTACAATGGTTCAAACTTAAAATCCCCCTACCCAACTCTTTGTTTAATCTATGTTTTAAATTTAGTTGTGTGGCTGTCCCAACATGACCTTGTTGACATGGCAGTTCCAAAGAAAAAAAATTCAAATGAAAAAAAAATTAACGGGTCAAGTTAACCCTAGTCAACCCATCAAATCCACAATCCGAGTTATAGACTTCCATTGTGTTGAATTTATTTTTTATTTTATTATATAATAAAAAATACAAAAACTAAATTAATATCAACCTAATACTAAAGGATAAAAATCAATAAAAACCCAACATTAAAAGATGGAATTGAAAAAAAAATGAAAAATTAAAAGAAAAAAAAATAAAGGGAAAAAAATAATCCAAAGGGCCAATAAAAAGAGAGCTACGATGCACAGGTATGATTGGCTCAGCTTGGCTAAGCTTGTTACAAAAAATGCCGGGTGCATAGGCTTGAGGCAGGCCCACATGCCTAGGCCAATAAAAAATTTTCTTTCTTCTTTTTTTAAAAAAATAATCAGATGACATATTATTTGCAACAATAGACAATGTGTCATCTTCTTCCCAGAATCCAGCCACCACAAAGATGGCTGGAAAATCAAGGGAGATGATTTTTTGGCCTAAAATTCCATTTTTCAACTATTTTTTACCTGAAAACACCTAACACCCTAAAGACATAAATAAACTCATTTAATGCATCGAATAACACAAAAATGAGTTGAAAAATTAAAAATCAACCTGAATTTATAAAACTTCCTAAGCTCAAAGTCGAGATCTACTATTTCAGCCAAGGTAAAGGCCAAAGAATATCACACTGGAACTCATAATGAAAACCTTTGACATCAATATCAATCTTTTTAGTGGCTGAAATCAGTGTCAACCAACCACTTTATCTCTCCTCACCATTTTCATGCGAGTTTCTCTCTCTTCTCTCTAGCTCAAGGAAAATGAAGAAAATGTACTTTTTGACCAAAATGAAAATTATTGATAATGCGTGGTTAGCTATAGATTTTCTTTGTGTTTTACATGTTAGTTCTCTATCTTTAAATTTTGTATTTTGACCATAATTTCAAGCCTAATTTCTTCTACCTAAGCTATAAAAGGGTATGATTGAAAGAAAAAAAGTCTATTACAGCCTAACCTGCTTTTATTAAGGTGATTATTTTGAAACCATGAAATTGACACTAATCATAATGGGATTTAACTGGCTTTAATGTTTATTAAGACTTGAACTGCAATGAAGATTTGATGGTAGTTACCCTGACTTGTTGGGACAATGCACTCAATCCGAAATCTGAAACTTTGAGGTTCCCATACGCATCCAACAACAAATTTTCTGGCTGTGACACCCAATAAAAAGCAAGAAGAGAATGAAGTTTATCAGGTGAGAACAACAGCTTTATCCCCTTATGGATCCTGTCATGAACAAAATATATACATAAGACACTGATTTACAAGTTACAGGGTGATTAAAGTAGTACCTTAAGGTCTCTGTGAAAAACCCCCCTACTGTGACAATAATCGACTGCATTGATAAGCTGGTGGAAATATCCCCGAGCTTCATCTTCTCTCATCCGTCCATGGTTTACCTTCATAGAATTAAAGCAGAAAATATTACATGCAAAAAAATGCTCCATAATTGGTATGAGAACATACACAAGCAAAAGAAACTTCCAGTTCTTCAAATTGTTGCTCCAATCACCACAGGTTTGCATTATTGAAAGCAAAACAAGCACTGACAATTATACTAAGATAGCAATTGTCAATGATAAGGAGACAAAACGCAGGACTGGCCTTAACAGGTGTGTAATAAATTTCTAGTAGTTGTAATAGCATCCAATATGTAATTACCAAACTCTATCAAGGATAAACTAGAGAACATTATAAGTTTGATGAACAATAACACAACTTACAATTTTGTCAAAAAGCTCTCCCCCGGTAACAAACTCCAAAACAATAAATATCTTTGTCTTGCTTCCCATCACCTGAAAATCACAATTTTTTTCTTATAAAGCTTAGATGAATATTTATATCAAATAGTATTTTAAATAACATAGAATTAAGACTGCTACTGACTTTTAAAATACAGTTTAATAGATTGAGGCTAGAATATGCAAAAGGATTCCATGGTCAAACCAAACAATTATTCCACAAATTAAATGTCATTTCAGATAACTTTTACAAACATGCTCTACTTGGTCACTATTTCTATATAGACAATCCTTCCTCCATTCTTCCAAGTGATGCTAGAACTTAAAACTTATATGATAAAATAGGGATAACAGGATACTGAGAAAAATTACTCCATAGTTTTAGCCAAAAGCATTTAAGAAAACAACCAGAGAATCTGACATTGCTCACTTTTGGCAGAAAAGGATGTAAAGGAGGACTAATTTTACAGATATTACTAACAGCTTGTAGGGTACATTTGGTAACATGGTGCACCACATTACAAAACGCATACATATTATAGCAATGCTGAAAACTAAAAGAGAAACCTCATATAATCGAACAACATTTGGATGCTTGATACGCTTCATTGTCGCTACCTCCCGCTTGATCTGGAAGAACACAAGCAACATTTTTAGAAATCTAAAGGGATCATTTAAAGCTCTTCTGACAATATTGGAACACCTTTACTGGTGGTAGCATATATATATAATAAAAGAATTTCCTAGGCCTGAAAGGGGGGAAATAGGACGAAAGCTTTCAGAAGTGCAGGAGAAAGTAATTGAAAAACATACATAGAGAATGCATATTGTATCAGTTTCTCTTGAGACGTGTAAAGCAGTGAGAAAAAAACAATTTTACAAAAACAGAAACGACTAACCAGACCTGTTCAGCCATTTTGTGTTTGAGAACCTTCTCTTTATCGAGAATCTTCAGAGCCACAGGTTCCCCTGTCTCAGAATTCCTTGCAAACTTTACTTTTGCAAATGTTCCTTCACCGATTGTTCTTCCCATTTCATACTTACCCACCCTACGCTTAATTTTAGGTTGACTCATGCTTTGTTTATGGGTTCAATGTTCTTATCCTTGAAATTTGCAAACTTTTAACACTTCCTAAAATGCACAAGAAAGTGTAAGTGCCAGATCAATAACAGTCATAAATTTCAACAAACATGGAATTTATTGAGCATATCCCCAGGTCAAACTTTGTGATCTGAAATGGTCAACACTTGGCAGGGTCTGGATAATTTTAAGGTTTTCATTGCATATTCTGGAAATTACAACAATCAAAAACTGAAATGAACTTTTTTTCTTAGTCTTTATGCTGCTGCACATTACAAATAACATAATCACTCCCACAACTTGCTTTCACAAACTGAAAATACATTTTTCAAGCTTCAAGTACTTTCGTAATTGATTAACAACCCACGACCACTTATTTTATCATCGGAAGTCTCGTGTATAGGAAGACTGCAAATTTTTACCATCCCAATCAAAAAGCCTTCCATAAAGTATAGCTCAATTGCAAATTAAAATTGCCCTCATCACAAGGGGGAGATTGCGTATAGCGAATCAACCGTTACAAAGAAACAACAAAAAATAAAAATGACATGCAATGTGAACACAAGAAACTTACTGCATGATAGACAAAAAAACAAAACCATGCAGAAAAGATCTACAACAAGAACCTAATAAGAAAGTAAGCAAACTAATCTAAAGTGATAGTAACCAATGAGAAGCTAGAAAACACCCTTCCTAGTAGTCAATTTACCACTACAAGGAATGGATCAGATTGCTAAAACATAATCAAAATCTGACCAGAAATAAAACCCAGAAAGAGGAGGTGAAACAAAAAACAAGAATCCAAGTTGAAAATTTGAAGTGGGAAAACAAAGAACATAAAAATGTCTTCACCAATTACGAAACAAACAGTAAAGACAACCAAATCAAAATTTCAGTGAATTAACCTCAAGTTCAACCGCTCCCAGAGCAACCAACACGCCAACGGAAGTGGAATTTAGACCAGAAACAGCTCAGTAGTCAATCAATGACTGCTTATATAAGCCCCTGTATGAATACTTTATAGTTAATAATTAACAAATAAAAACTGAATTTAAAAACAAAAAAGAATCTTAAAAGAAAATAAAAAATAAAAGAACTGTAGCTGAAGTTCAAGAAACTCAAAAGAACTCAAATTTCTTGCCAACTTTACAAATTCCCACCTCTAAAAACAAAAACCAAATCAAATTTTACAAGAACCAACCTATTAAAAAGCGAAGATTGGATCTTTTTTCAAAAAGAATTAGACTAAAAAAAGTTCCTTGTAGTAATAAGAAGAAGCAAGCTTTTAGCTTTGACGAGAGAGAGGGAGAGAGAGAATCAGCAAAACAGTCAGACTGAGTTCAAAGCAAATTCAACATAGGAAACATATCTTACACAACGGATAAAATTATTATTAAAATAATCAAGGATTAAAAGTGGATTGACAGAGAGAGGATATACTTGAGCAAGGTTTTGTATATGGTGATTGAGAGACAGAGAGATCAGCAAGAAAGGCTGGCAATTCTTTCTCTTGAGATGACTGAACGAAAGTGCAGGGAAAAGCTTTTTGATGAATTACAGTAATTTTGTCATGATCACCTGCCCTGCAACCAGACAAATTTTCGCCTACTACTCTGTTCCTTGTCTTCATTTTACTACCACCATAGTTACTGCTACATTTTTGCTTGGATATACAACTATCTTAACTGTTAAAATAAATAAATAAAAACTAACTCAGTATAAATTTAATAACATATAAATTTTAACTTTTGCCATCCTTTTTTTATGGTACGATTGTTACTGAACAATAATTTTCTTTTCCCTCTATTATTTTCTTGTAATTTTCTTTGTTTTTTAAATTAAAAAATGAAAAATTAATTTTTAGATTTATATAAAAATTTTAAAAATATTGAGTTTGGTCATGTATTTTTTTCATGTTTTTTATTTTAATCTTTTTATTTTTAAATTTATTTTTTATTATAATTTAAAATTTTATCTTATAAAATTAAATTAAATAAGAAAATGACGAAAAAACCATTTCCTCGATCCTTATTTGTGTCGGGGGGTTGCTGCTTTGTACTATGTTTTAGAAAGATTCTAAAATCTTTGCGTCATATCTCTTTTGTAATTTGTACTCTTCGGGGACGATGACATACGTCCTCGTCGTCGTCAAGTCCATGTCCCGTTACTGTCGCTGTACGTTTGGGACCATTTACTCCCACACAAATATTATGATTATAAAATATATTAAAACAACCAGATAAATCAGTGCAGCAATTAATTGTACTGTAAAATTTTTTTTTATTTTATCTTCTCTCTCATCGCTCAACAATAAAATATTAAAATATAGTAAAATAAAGTTTAAAATTAAAATATAAAATTAATGTACTATAGGATCGAATAATGCATACACCAAGACCTTAAAAATCAAACTAAAGTGTTTGTATCTTTTGAATAGTTAGCTCTGTTTTTTATTTATTTAATTTTTCTTTTTTTAATTTTTTTAATCTTAATATTTTTATAAAATTATTCCTTAAATTAATTTTGAAATTTTCTCATATATTTTACATGTGTGAAGAAATGCAATGAAAAGCAAATCCATATCCATTATAACGGAGAAGCCATTTATTTTTAAATAAGAAGACAAATTAATAATAAATGCTTGATATCATGTGGACATGTATTTATATAAAAAAATCTATTTCAAACATGTGTATTAATTCATATCAATCAAAATTAATTTAAAAATATGTTTAAAATAAAAAAACTTATATTATAATAGTTCTCTTTAAGTTTTTATATTTTGAAACCATTTCATAATGATTTTATTATCACTCTCATCAAAAATGTTTTTCTCAATATATATAACTAAATTGTCATTTATTCACTTATTTCTCATCCTATTTCGTAATTTATTCTTGATAATACGCATAGCAAAAAAAATTCTCATCACTACAGCAATTGCAACTAGTAGAAATAATAATAATTTTATAAGTATAAATGTTAATTAAAAAACTCTCTTCAAGACTAGCAATACCTTTAATATCAAAGAATTTTTTATCATTGTGTAAAATCAATAATATATGTATTAAGTTGGTCATTAAGTATCATAAGATTCACTATAGATAATTTATTAAGATAAAAATAAGTAAGGTGAATAAGCTTTTTTCTTATTAAAAATAGAAAAAGAATTACTTGGATTTAAACATGACATATAAAGAAGGAACTCCATACTCATCTCGGTGAAACAATCATCCTCACTCATTAAGTTGAATGTCAATGATATTGTTAAACAATTAACACAACTACATAATAATTTATTGTTAAACAAAAATTAGTTGAAATTGTTGCCCTATTCAGGATTAAATGATTAATTCTTGGTTTAATAACTAAGATCATGTTCTACACTAGATGTTTAGTTCTTGATTTAAAAGGTAATGTCATGTTTTGGGTTGGATGACTAGTTCTTAGTATAAGAACTAGTGCTCTATTCTGGGCTGTGAAACTAGATACCTTGAATAAGGATTTTTTATCCAAGTTTAGGTTAACAAGCAAATGTTTGGAAGGTTTGAGGGATTTATGTACTTAATAATGAAAGTTTATATTTTAGTTATTTAGCAAATTCATTATATTGTATTGAGAAAAAAACATTATGTTATATTAATTAATTAATTATCATATAAAATGATTTTAGAGTCCTTACAACTTTATCGGGATTAGTAGATTACAAAGCCCCTGTGTTTTGTATTTTATAATAACATAATTGATGTTGTATATTTTATGTGATTTTGGGATGATACTTGCATGTTAATTATTTTAATGTAATTATTATTATGCTAATAATTTTTATAAGATGTTGGAATTTAAATATTAGTTAAATCCATTGTTACTAATGTAGAGTTTTTCCTTGATAATGTTTGCATTAATTGTGAACATAGTGGTTAAATGATACTTAATTTAAATTATATCATGTTATATTTTGATTATTTTATGGATGAATCTTAATTTAATTCATATAATAGTTAAATGCGTGATACAAAATATGATTGATATGATGAAATGAATTTTGATGTGTTAATTTCAAGAAGATTGAATAACAATTAAAAGGTGAATTGATTGTTTATTAAAGTATAATAGAATAAGTTGTGATGTAATAAGTCCAAAAAGATTGGATAATGATTAGAATGTGAATTGATTATTTATTGAAGTATAATAGGTTTAGTTGATTACTCGGGATCTTCCAGTATAGGGGAGAGATTGCTAAAATTTTGATAGCTTCTCAAATCATGATTAAAAAAATTACACTATTTTTGAATTTATTATATGGAATTTATACCTAAATACAGTGGGATGTTACAAGATATTTAAGTCTTCTTTCTCCCTCTCTCCTTGTTAATGTACATACCTTTGCTTTTGTAGGGTTTATCTTTATAACATTTTTATTTTTATAAAATTCTGAATCTTATACATTTATCTATTTACTCATATGTATAAAATCATGGTTATAACAAATATTCTATGTAGGATTTAAGATCCTTAGAAAAAGCTTTGAAACTTTTTATGGGTCTAATGCACACATTAAAAATTCTATATAGGATTCAAAAACCCTTAGAAAATTATTAGAAATTTACATGGTCCAACACTCCACACTTAGAAAAATATTTATTAAATTTGAGATTTTGAATTGTTTAACTTAAATCAAGATTTAGAAGGATTTCCCCCTACCTGGAACAAAGAGGATATCTTGGTTGCAAGTATATTCTTATCAATCTGGATGAATCTATAGTGGATTTTTGAAAAGTTGCTAGGCAAGAAGGGGGATTAATGTTGTTGTCCTTAAAGAAAACATCATTGTCAATGTAGTTTACCTAATTCTTGGAAGGTTATGAAGTTGTTTCCCCTAAAAGATGTCATATTAAGTCTGTTCTTGGAGTGTTGTGTAATCATATTAGAGAGATTTCAGATCTATCCCTTCTAAGGTAATTTGTACAATTACATTATAGAGATTAAGTTGATCCCTTCCAAGTTAAATTATGCAATCGTGTTAGTGATACTAAGTGATACTAAGTCTATCTCATCCTTGAAAGGTTATGAAGTCGTTGCCTCAAAGAAATGTCATCTCAATCCTCTATTTTAATAATTGTGCAATTGTATTAAGAAGGTTTTAGATCCGTCTTTACGCTTCAAATCCATCCATTCCAAGACAACTTATATCATTGCACTAGGGAAACTGAGTTTATCTATTCTAAAGTCAATTGCACAATCGCATTAGAGAGATAGAGTCTATCTCATCCTTCAAAAGCTGTGATCATTTTCCAGGAGAGATGTCATATTAATCTCATCCTTGAAGAGTTGTACAATCACACTAAGAAGATTTTAGATCCATCCCTTTCAAGGTAACTTGTACAATCATACTAGAAAGACTTAATTGATCTCTTTTAAGATAACTGTGCAATTGCACTATAGAGATTGAGTTTGTCTCATCCTTGAAAGGTTGTATAGGTCGTTTCCTGAAGAGATATCTTGTCAATCCTGTCCTTTGAGAGTTGTGCAATCTCATTAAGGAAACTTTAGATCCATCTCTTCCAAGGTAATATATACAATTATATTAGGGGGACTAGGTTGATTCCTTACCAGATAAATTATACAAACATACTAGAAAGACTGAGTTTATCTTATCCTTGAAAGGTTATAAGGTTGTTATCCAGAATATCACTCGAAGAAAGAAAAATATTGTTATTGTGAATAATTTAATTCATATATAAAAAACTTACATTCCTAGTCATTAATCATAATACATTTTATTGTCTTTTGAGATATAATCATCTTAGTAATATTTTTGTTGAGATTATAGTCTCAGCTCTAAAAGAGAAGAGAATAAAATTTATTCAGTGGATATCTTCTAAATGGATGACAAATAGACTTTATATATTTTATGATTTGAATTAATATTCTTCTCACTCTTGTTGAAAGCTTTCTAAAATTTGAAGGCTCCAATTATATTTGTGAAATTGATAAATATTGTCATCTTGTTAAACTCATGTACAAGTATAAAAACCATACTTAAGGCAATTAAATTGCTACATGGAGTGTTTTGATAAACTAGTTCTAAAAGAACTACCTATTGATTTATTTTCTAGAAAAAAATTATATATTAAATTCAAAAAAGAAATTAAAAGAGATTTCAACTATCAACAAAATCCGAGATTTCGGGTGTGTTTGGTGTTGCGGTAGATGTTGTGGTTGCGGTTTGAAAAAATTTATTTTGTAAAAAGTACTTTTAATTGAAGTTGGTTTGAAAAAATAGATGTTTGGTTAAAACTGTGGTTAAAATTGAAGTTAAAGAAAAAATAATTTAATGTGTTTGGTTAAAAAAACTTTTGAAATTAAAGTTATAAAATAATTTTTAAAAATATATATTAATATTGATGATTTTAAATTTAACTATTATAGATTTAATTACTTCTATTATATCATGAAATAAATAATACTTTATATAAAATATTTTTTTTATTTTATTAAACTATTTATAATTACATTACATATAAAATTTATTCTATAAGAATTACAGTCTTCATAATTTTTTAAGCATGTAATAAAATTA
>NW_011499949.1:693227-732994 GCF_000495115.2 Populus euphratica
AATATTAATAAAATTAACACTTAAAAATATATAATAAAATTAAATAAATTCTATAAAAAAAAACCTGTAGGAACAGTGCAAGTGAATTGCACTGTGAACAGTGCAATTCACCGTGAACAATGCAGTGAATTGCACTTTTTTATTAATTGCTATGTTTATTGAACAATGCAATTAACATGTATATGAAAAGCAGTATTTATCTATTTTTTTTAACTGTATTTTAAAAATTAAAATTACATGGGATTCATATAAAATAAACTATTTTTTTTTTATCAAACGGCTATAAATTATATTTTAATTAAAACATAGCCGCAGCCGCGTAAATAAACGGCAACTTCAGCTGTCAGCCAAACCCGATCCATTGCGAAGCTTCAACAAAGTAATTTGTGTGGGATATAAAACATGATCCACCACTCCTCAAATGGGGCATGGCTGTTCTATCAACGAATGCCAGCTAATGCCATGTCTAAGCATTTAGCCATTTTGTAATCGGGGCCAAATGTAGCCACACATTTCCTAGCACTATCCATATACATTACTACTTTTATAATTCTCTCCTATATACGGCAGATGGATACATTACTGGACCAGTATTGTCTAATTTTTGTAGACAGGATCAGAGACAAGGAACTTGGATGATCCAAAAAGCCTGGAATGTTCTTGAAAGGGGCCCTCATGCTTTCCCATACTTGCCCTGGTGACAGCTTGTGTAAACCAACAAGAGAAATTAGAGGATTCCTGAGATACAAACAAGGCACCCCAGTTACTATCAAGAGTCAAGATTTTCTGCATCTTGTGATCCACGCAAGCACTCATTTTTTCCCCATCCTCGTATCTATCCTTCGAAAGAAAACAGAGATGGGCCAACATGCAGATGCACTTTTCCAGGTTCCAGGAGACACTGGGCCTTAATTGGAGGATACTGATTCTGTTGTAATTCAATTACATATCAAGTTGCTGTTCATATGTTTAATGCTACGCCCAGAATGCAACACAATACCCAGCTCCTCCTATCTTAAGCAAGCAGGCCACATGAGCCTCTCATTGCAGCAATCCATTATATCTTATGACATTCTTAAGATACTGACATGGAAACCAAAGGCCAGCAGAAGAAATGTAAAAATAAGAATGGAGAAAAACAAATAAATAAACAGTAAGACGTGAATTTTCTCAGTATCAAAAATTCAAAATTATCAGTAAGCTACATATTTATACATTCTCTACTCACATTTTTTTTTCTTCAAAATGAATCGCTGCTAAACATATAACTCATTTATGGACCAAACTCAGCAGCAACGTCTCTAACACTCAGGCCTCACGAAAGAGAAGAAAAGTTTGCTCTTGAATCCACCAAAATACTGGTATAACCAGAGTGCCTAATTTGGAGGGAAATCACACAACGCTGCAATCTCAAGACACCCGGTTGCTGACAGTTTGATAAAGAGACCTAAGTTGTGCGTTCCATTTCTCAATAGCAGTATACTTCTTCATTCCCTTTGACCTGCATGACATTTGACAGTGAGGAAGATGGTTGGCTGTGATAAAAGCCCAGCATCTTTGTACAGATGTAATGGAAATGCAATTTCAGCTGCCAAGCAGACAGTAGACCAGGGCAGAAATAAAGGAGAAGAAGCTTTACCTGTCACCGCGCTCTAACAGCCTGTTAACTTGATCAATGTGTCCATCAATGCGATTATCCAATATAAGTGAAACCAACAACTGTTCTACATCTTTTTCTGGCACGTTGAGTTCCTGCCAGTCAATAGAATTTATAAGTTCGCGGGAAATAGAAGTTTCTTAGGAATATATGACTAGAAAATCTCAATCCACTTAAAATTCTCAGTCAAGTTTTAAGATCCTCAAAAATAATAACATTAAAACTTAAACATCGGTAATTGCACACAATAGTGCAACAGTAAGAAGAAAACATGGCCTTCACCTTTGATATGAAAGGAATCCTGATTCTTGTATAAGGTTTAATAAGTTTGAGCAGAACTTGAGTCCTCACATTCTTCAATAAATCTTCAATATAATTTCTTATGAAGGGATCATCCATTATCGTCCTTCTGTTACTCTGAAGAAAGCCCAAGGAACAACTTAAATGTCAGCAGAGGAACAACAAAAAGTTTTACCAATGTGTAACGTTCTAAATCCCATCAGAGTCCATTAATGATACCTTGAGGATTTTCTCAAACTCCAATATTTCATTTCGTTGATATGCCGCTATGAGATTGGTCATCGCCAAAATCTCAGGGTCATTTTTATATCTGAAGAGTAACGAACATTAGAGAACACACAAATGAGCTGGAGAGGAAAATATAAGACCAATATTGAGATTGTAGAGCAATAAATATCATAAATGTACTTACGGTTTTGCCTCTTGACCGTCAAATGGATTTACTTCAGATTCCATCAGCATATTAGCTAGAACTAGGTACCTGTCAACCATGATGATTAGATCATTTGATGATAAAATGGCATAACAGCAGTTCTCATCCAGGCAGAAATCTCATTGGTAATGGACTATTGATGCAATGTAAAGGCAAGACATGTCTTGCAAGAAAACCCCTCAAATGGTTATATGTCACATTGATGACGTATATATTTATTATAACCCAAATTTCAATCCACATTTTGTTACTTTATACTTGTATCCAGCTGTTGTCAATTAGTATGGTACACCATGTAGTGCACCTTGTAAAGTTCTTTTCCACATCTGGATTTTAAGTGAGTTTTACTAATTTGCAACTTCAAAGCTTATTTCCAATTGGAGGGCAGCAAAGTGGCGTAAAATATCTTGCATGCATTTTGTTTCACTCAATAAACCAGAATTTGGAGGTAATACATAGAACAACAGGATGAAAAGAATGGCATAGCTTAACCAGCTAGCTTATAACTGAGACTTTGATGAGTCAAGGTAGGTGATACCAAAACAAACTAATACTTTGTCAAGGGAGAGAAGATGATGACAAGACCAAAAATAAGATTAAAAAAATATATACTAGAAGAAAAGGCAGACATACTTTAAGCATTGTATGCGTCTCTGGTTTCCAGCTTCATCATAGTTCTTAAAAGCTTCAAAAAAATCTGTTGCTGCCTCAGCCCATTGACGCTCTGCCATATGCATCTTCCCTCCACATTCACGGATTATTCCCATGATCCTCGGATGTGGAATTGCTGACTTGATAGCCAGTGCCTTTTGGTATAATTGCTGGAAAAATTTCAAAAACAATTACATGAGAAAATCAAAAGAAACAAATCCTCATGTTAAATCAGCATGAAAAAAAGTATGTTAAATCAACCAAACAGATAAACTAAAGCGTGGATAGTGAAGATTAAAACATCAATACTAACAATAACACGACTCTCAGCAACCTTTATGTTTCATCAAAAACATGTGGTAGATTGGAATGAGAAATCCCTAATGTGAGTTAGTATATACTCCATGCAGGATACCAAAATTGACCTACATTATCAGGGAAACCAGATACAAGGCATGTGTGTATTGAGCTTAGTATCAACATCATACCTTTGGAGAACACCATATCCTGCTCTTAAGACTTACCAGGCCTAACAATTTTGTCAAATGGGCACCACTGAATAATAAAAAACCAAAGCATTTTGTGTTTGAATTCTACAAACAATATGAAATCCTACTCGATCTGTTTAATATACGAGGTGGAGATTGCTTCCATAGAAGTTTTTCTGATTTTCCTACAACCTAAACAAGCACCTTGAGGATGTTCATTAATGAAATATGAAAGCAGGACATTAGCTCATAAAATTGCATACCCTCTAAGCCAAGTCCTTATCAAATTTCATGTTATCAGTTGAAAAAATAATGAATTGACAGGTTACGTAGACATTACTTCATGAAAATGCACGGTCAAAGCACTCAGGTAAAAGGAAAAAAAACCTCAAGGATAGAAAATAGCTCAATCACACATATTTGTTTAACTGGTATTAAACTCCCACGGAGATTAGGAAAGCTCAATACATTTATTACAGTATATACTATATCATCCAATTCTAAATACACAAGCAAAAGCACAAGCTAAATACTGGAAAATTCTTACCTTGAGCTTTTTGTTATTCTTAGTTTCAGTATACATTTGAATCTCAATTGCATAGACTTCCAAAAGTTGGCTACCTTTCTTCTGATCATCCGTGCCATCTTCTCTTTGACAAGATTTGTGGAGTTCCTTCAGAATCTGTCATGTACAATGAATCAATTACATAACCAGTACTGCAGGGAAAAAAGAAAAAAAGGAAAGGGAAAGCTAGAAAATGAATTAGACAAGGTACCTTACTCATCCGCCCATATTCACCCATATCAAACCAAATCTTGCAAAGCTTAAGATTTGTCTTGAACCAAAGTCTCTGTATAACAAGAGAACGAAGTTAATGAACATCTTGACATAAAGGGTGCTGAGAAGATTACGGTGAAGAATTCCAACCTCATTCTTTGCCTCTTCAAGAGCCTTCAAAGTGGTCTGATAAAACTCTTTTAGGAGACCAAAGTTCTGACTAGCTGATCCAGAAACAAAGTCCATGATATTGTTTATACATTTCTCACTGTAATTTCGAGTCACCGCTGATTTGATGTATGTCAGCATCTCCCTATATGCTTCCATCATTTCTTTATATCTCGCCAATCGATAATAAAGCTTAACTGTTTGTTTTAATGCTTTGAATCCCCTGGTAACAAGAAGATTTTTCTTATAAAAAATTAGCTTACAGAAATAAATAATTCTAGGTAATTATTTGAGAAGACATACAAAACCAAAGCAGTTTATGCCTCATAAGAACAAAGAAACAATTTTAATAGCAGTACAGAGGCGAAGGCTATTAGCTACTTCCATGTCACCTCTCCAGCAGTGTAAAGAGCATTGACAAAGTATTTTGAAATGTAAAGAGCATTGACAAATATTAGCAGACAAAGGAAGAATGCGACTGTCCCTTTATCCACCCATGTCATTCCCCTTTAAGTCAACCTTTCAACTCCCTCTAAAGTCAATTAGACTGCAGCACATTAAACTGGTATAATTTATTAATATTAAGTGAGATAATACATGCATGCATGACATATATGACCTGTATATCACACTCAGATACATGTTAAAGCCACTTGGTTTCTGGATGGAAAAGAGTGTCTATCATGCTAATCTGGATACTACTTGAATGAACTCTCAAAGTTAATACCACTTAAAAAGATAGCTTCAAACCCACAATACCTCTGTACAATGATGTATAGTGAATTAGTTTTTAGCAAGTAATTCTTTAGCCAAATCATCCACTTGTCTGCTAGCTACATAAAGCTCATGCTACACAAAGATTCGCTGTTGTAGATATCAAGTGCAAGAACCACATTAGTTAGATAGGACAAGATCAACAAAACTTAGAATTGTGCTGATTTTCCAAAGCTTAATTGCAGAAAATGTTTGCAACCTTGATTTGCATATCAGATCCTCCATACTTCCAATGAAGATTATCTACCTTACAAAATTCAATTTGAAATGAGAGGGAGAGAGTGAAAGGTGAAACTGAGAGCCATACGCTCAAAGTAATTATAGCAGAATTGAAAGTGTTAGTAATTACATTCTGCAGATCCAATTTCATTAACAAGACAGTTGGAAATTACTCACCATTCTGCCTTCTCTGGTTCCATGCTAACTACTTCAGCAAAACCTGCAAGTGCTCCTTCTGGGTCCGTTTCAACCAAACCTTTGTGTGGCAACAATGAAAAGGAAAAGGAAAAGGAAAATTACAACAGATACAAAATATACAAAAAGCATGTTAAGAACAACTAACGGTTTGACTACATGAAAACTGCTAATCACAAGATAGCAGATAATGCCACATCAATGCTAGTTAATTAAACCTGCTAATGAAAATAATAAACCATGCAACAAAGCCTTTCAACCAAGAAAATAAATCATACATGAGCATATGAGAAGAATAATGAGAATGGAAAAAAATCACGACCCAAGATACAACAACGACAATAATAAAACATGCAGCGACTACTCGTTTATCTATGTCCAGACCGATGACACTTCGCGACTAAACATAGTCTTTTAAAACCGAAAAATCAATCTAGACCCACTCGCTCAACTTAAATCCGAAAGTACCCAGAGAGACATTCTAAAGATCATCACTTCAAAAGCACCCAATCTATTTGGGCTAACCTAGAAAAAAATCCAAGGGTTTTCTTTTTCTCTTGTCAAATCAAATCCAAGCCCAACTTGAAAAAAAAAATAATAATAAATAATTTGCACAAATAAACATCAACAAGCAATATCACCCTTTCCCGTAAAACTATAAGAACCCATTATCGATTATCAATGACAACACTCGATTTTGCACCAAATAACAATCAATAAATAAATTGATAAATAAAGACCCATTTAATAAATAAAAAAATAACTATAAAGAAAGAAAATAAAGAACCTTTAGAATTGTAATATTGATTCTCAATATCAACATCTTGTTCCTCAGGCTCTTCGTCTGAGTACTCGAACCCATAATCCTCCATATCAGCATCTGAAAATATATTCGCAACAATTAAGAATAAAAGAAAAGGCAAAATTTATTTATGGGGTTTTGCTAATTAAGTGGATTTGATGATATAAATTCGAAAAAACACCTGAACCCATTGTTGATAGAGCAGAAAATCTCGACTGTGTGTTCTTACAGTAGAGAAAGGAATCAGTTTTGTTCGATATTCGGAAAACCCTTGAAAATGGTCCAGGGCATTTTATGGGTGTTTTAGCTCATGTTTGGCACTTCGGTACATTAAAAAAAATTAAATTAAATTAAATTAAATTTTTATATTTTTTAATGTGTTAATAATAAAAATATATTTTTATAAATAAAAAATATTATTTTAATATATTATCAAATAAAAAATAATTTTTATTCTATTATCCGAAACTATGCTATTGAAAATATTTCATATGAGCACTGATAACATGTTTTAGATGGTGATTGAAAATATAATCTAACTATATTTAAAAGATTTTTTTTATATGTTTTAGATAATTTTGATGTATTGATATAAAAAATTAATATATATATATATATATATTGATATATTTTTAAATAAAAAATATTTATCACATTCTCAAATAAATATTTTAAAAAATAAAAAAAATTCATATAACACACAATTAGATTTAATAGGTTAATTTTATTTTTTTATATTATAAAAATCAAAGATAATAAATAAACAATATTAAAAAAGAAAAACAAGAACTAGCAAACCCGTCTATGTCCTTTAAACCCTACAAACCTGATCATGCAAATTAATAACCAAATTCCCAAATCAATCAAGTATTTGATGAATAAAAATAAAAAAAATATTTAATTTATTTTTAAATTACCTTATTCCATTAAAAAAAATTATAAATTTTAATTTTTAATCAAATTAATATTAAATTAAATAATTTAAAAAATAATTTAAAAAAATCTAAAAATATAGCAATTAAAAAAAATATTAAATTTGATATTAAAACAAAAGGATATGTCACCTTTTAATTTTAGCTAAACAAGTGTGAATTCCTAGAAAACAAAAGAGAAAAAAGAGGGAGAAGAAAAAAAAATGTTGTTAAAGCTTCACTACTGCTTCTTTACCGACATGCGTCACCTTACTAGAAAGTTCTTGTCGTGCTGCTTTCAATACAACCAAAAAGCTAGTGATTAACTATCTAGGTGGTGGCCAAGTGGTAAAGATTTGGGATCAAGGGGTTTGCTCCCTCTGTGGTCTCAAGTTCGAGTCATTGGTTGCTCATATGATGGCCACTGGAAGCTTACATGGTCATTAACTTCAGGGCCCGTGGGATTAGTCGTGGTGCGCACAAGCTGACCCGAATACCCACGTTAATCTATAAAAAAAAAGCTAGTGAAAAAAAAAAAAGCTAGTGATTGGATGCTAAAGAGAGCTGCTGCATGTATTATTGGAACATAATGATTTTCTCCACACTCTGGCACATGTAATATATGCACCAACCAAGATATTATACTTGATAACTTCAACCACCTATAATGTTTGTTTTAGTTTTAATTTTGACTTTTTAATGCTTAATTATTTTTTATTAACAAAATTTTATTTTATTTTATCAATAGGTATTTCATGATATCTTTATATTTAGACCATCAGAACAAGTTACAAGTAAAATCTCAAATAAAAATAATGAGGAAGGATTAAATTTTAAAAAAATCAAGTAACATGAAAAAGAAGAAGAAGAAAATCAGTCTTTTTATTAAAAAAAGGAATGAACATTTATCTAAGCTTCAAGTTCGGACCTCAAAGATCTAATTATATACATATGCTAATATTTTTGTTTTGATGGCGAGTTTACTTGAGATATAATATTAAATATTTATAAATAAAAAATACATGTTCATTAATCTAATAATTTTGCACATCGAGTCTTGAAATCCCTAGAGGTTTCTCCTTTCGATCATGGTTTTCTAGGTAAATCTTTAATGACTGAATCAGACTTTCTAAATGCTATCGGATAGTTAAATGACAGTGAACCGAGAAATTTGATAGTCTAATTTGAACTATCAGGATTTGCTTGGACGATGGGCTCATGCCATCATGTGTGTGCCCAACTGATCAGCGTGTGATTTGAAATCTTCAAATTTTTCTTGGGCTTGTTGGATTACTGATTGACATGCTCAAAATCTTGTAAATTTCTTTGAAGTTTTCTGATTAAAAAAATATATTCTTAGGAATCGTAAGGTTATCTTCTATATATTGAATCCTTTTATTAGAACTATTTAATGGAAAATTTACAAGACTTGGGGGGTAAAATCAATACAAAGATTTATGTAGGATAAAATCTGAAACTAGATGTCTAGTGTCGGGATGTTTTTCTAAGATATGTCCAAGAAATGAAATAGAAGAGGGAGAGACCAAGGGAAATGGAACACTTGTTGTTGCTTGAATTATTATTATTTTATAAGATTTTGAATTTCAAATCCTCCTTGAATAAGTTATTAGTCTTTGCTTTTTCTAAAAACCAGACCGGTCTAGGTTTAGATTTCGGAAGCATTACCCGGACGGTCTAGATTTTAAAACAATGCTGGTGAGATCTCATCAAAAGGGTTTTCTTTTAAAGGGCTAGTAAGTTTTTTGCTTTGATGATAGAGCTGGCATAAGTTTTATTTTCCGGGCATCATTATGGTGTTTCGTCAATTCCTCTCCATGCATGAACCACTATTTCAGCATGGACCCCAATTTCATCACTCTTTTCCAGATGATTTCGTTCTGGGAACATCCTCATCGGCTTACCAGGTACTAACGAATTCAAGAAGTCGTTACTGTAACAAGTTCTTTGTATTAAATCTCATGTTCTTTCATTTATGATATACAGTATAAAGGTGAAACAAACAAACATGGAAGAGGACCTGCAATCCGGGATACTTTTACTGAGAAACAAACAAGCAAGGTGTATGTGAGTGTTCATCAATCTGTCAGAAGATATGTTTAACATTTACATACGATCATATAAGAGTGTGTTTGGTATTATAGTAGCTGTTATAGTTGTAGTTTGAAAAAAGTTATTTTATAAAAAGTACTTTTAATTGAGGTTGATTTAAAAAAATATCTTATATAAGAGTGTGTTTGGTATTATAGTAGCTGTTATAGTTGTAGTTTGAAAAAAGTTATTTTATAAAAAGTACTTTTAATTGAGGTTGATTTAAAAAAATAGATGTTTGGTTAAAACTATGGTTGAAATTGAGATTAGAGAAAAAATAGTTTAATGTGTTTGGTTAAAAATGCTTTTGAAATTAAGGTTATAAAATAATTTATCAAACCTCTCAATTTGGACAGATTAGATCCTCTACTTCCATTCATTTATAAGTTTCAGAGCGCTTTTAGTTTGGATAAATTAACTATTTATTATCCTTCCCCATTTTTGTTGATCAAACATCTAGATGGATGATAAGCTAACCGTTTCTCCTCTCCTTCCACTTTTCACAATCCATCCTTTCTCTGACAAACACACCCTTAGATGAGACTTTCCCTCTAACAAACAGAAATCAAAACTTATTTTCAATGTTTTCCCCTCATTTGTTAAAAGAAGTGAGCTCACAAGAAAAAGAAAGGATAATGACAAAAAAAATGACTCCAAACTTTGGACATGAGCAGAGTTTATGAGGGACCAAATTGGTTTTAAGAAAATACCAATTAAATGCATGACAAGAATTCGGAATAAGCTCCTGGATGATATTGTGGCCATTCACAAAAAAGATTTTGAATGTAACAATGAGAACCCAATCAAAATAAAATCATCTTATGGATCGTGCCTGGCCTAGCTGAATTAAGCTTTTTAATCAGCATCCATTTCTTCAAGTGCAATCCTAGCTGCAGCCTTGGCTTCCTCTAAGAGTTCATCAGGAACCTGAAGCCCACAGTAAGAACATTTAACACACGATTCATAGTAAGAACATCTAACACTCGACTCATAGTGTATAAGAAAACAACATCAAGAAAGAATTACTATATGAACTGGTTATTGGACAAGATGGTCATCATATAGTTACATCATCTTTCATTCCATAATAACAATGCCCCACTTCTCCTTGATGCTGAATTAGTTAAGAACAGCAAGAGAAGTCTGGCTTTCACATAAAAATTGCAATGTAGCTTCTAATAATGAAATAAAAAAACAGGGCTAGTTTCCTTCTACACTACAGCAGACACACAGGAGCACACAAATTCCAAGTGGAAACTAGGACTAGTGAACACTAGCTTCCTTTTCTTCAATTACAGAAACTAATGTCTCCAAAAATGCCAGGCTGCAAATAACTCTGCCAGTCATGCATTGTAAGTGAAGATTTTATTAAAATAAGAAGTGAAAGTCCACATTTTCATGTTTCTGCTCCAGGATATGATCAATGCATGTGATTATCAAATTGAGAATGAACCAGAATTACCTTTTGATGCTGTCTCTTTGACTCGTCGCAAACCCAACTCATTTCAAGTTCAAAGGCCTTGTCCTTTGCTTCATCATGTAACTTGTAAATGCTGATCAAGGGAGAAAGAAGATATCAATACAAAGAATGCACCGCACCCACATGGAGAGGGGGGGGGTTCTTCCTCTATTTTATGAATCAATTCTCTGGTTTCTATTGATATGACAGTTACAAATGCAGATAATGTCCAATAAGAAGGGTTCTTTTCATCAAAATTTGTCTAAATCACTTAAAGTGGTGATTAAGCTCAGATGTTGAAAGCTATATGAATGCTATTACATCATCTAAAATTTACCAAAGGCATCAACAAGGATTTAAAAGGGAAGGAAGGAGAAAAGAGGAGCCAAGGGTTGCCAAACATTGTTGAACCAATAGAATCCTTGCCAAAAGATCCAGATTCGAAAGAAAACAGAGAAAAATATATTGAATGCAATGATAATTGACAAAAATACATACGTGCAAGAAAGAAGAGAATGAGAATAAGAAATTGGAGCGCTCACATTTTGGCTACTTCAAGGACACCTTCTCGGCATGTCATTTCAGACAGCTTCAACTTTTCAATTTCTCTGTCCACGGCATCAATTCAATCATTTTAAAAGGAAAAAAGAATAAAAACTAAACATTAGCTAAACGATAACATAAATTGCAGAAATGCAACAACCAATTTAATTTGAAACGAGGCTAACAAAATTGAACCTTTTGTAAAGATCATTTCCTACAATAAAAATGGTTCCTTTATCAATTGATAAATTGGCTTCAGATGAGAGTACATTATATTCAAAGAGCTGAACAAATAAATGAACATCACCTTCTAAATTTCAATCATGTCACAAATCCTTATTATAAAATCATACACTCACCAAACAAAAAACAAATATTACTTACGTTTTAGCAGCCTGCTTCCCTTTCCCTATAGCAGCGCCAAAATACCTCTACATCAAATCAAACAACACAGCACTAGATAAAAAACACACCAAGAAACAAAATTGAAAGGGAGAAACATTGCAAAGGAAACAGGCAAAACGAGAACAAATCAACTCACATAGGAGATGCCAGATGGTTCAACCATGTATAATTGTGGTCCATCTCTGTCATAACCACCGAGAATCACCCCACAACCAAATGGCCTGCAGCATAACAACTTTTATGTAGTTTTTTCTTAAGGCTAAATGGTGGAAAGAACAGATTTAGAAGACATTTCAACAAAAAATAAAAGGAATTTTACTTACCTGAGCCACCAATACAGAGTGCACAAATGCACATAACTAGCAACACGTTCAGCGAGCTCCTTGACAGGAATGGCTTCACCATAAACACTACAAAATCATAATGACACTCAGAATTAGCAAACTTAAGGTCTAAGAGATCCACAAGGCAAATTGAATCATGATACAGCGCCTCATCTCCAATCTTGAACAAAGATGATATCTGAGCAAACAACTGGCAAGAATGGGGATCTTGGGGTGATTGATGACCAAGCATGTAGCAGCGGCTTTTAATAGAAATCTTGTCATACTGAACAGATAGCAAAGGCCTTAGACAAACAAGTGCTGTCCAAGCACCAACTTTACAATATGTGGTGTCTTGAATCTTGATCCCATACAACTCAAATTAGTTTAATGTAGCAGGCTGAGCTATCATCAAGTTTAGGGCTCACTAACACATGCTGCATAGCAGGGCATAAATGACACATACTACTGTCCCCAGTCCTGGTAGTTGATCATGGGAAGTTATATGAATTGCATGCTAATTTTCAGTGACTGGGTCACAACTGAGCCCAAAGCACTCAAAATAAAAATAAAATAAAAATGCTTTCAGTCCTCCAACATCCACTACCAAAAGCCAATTGATTAGGATTTGTAACAATCTATTGGCTTCTATTTAATACTCAAGCAGGCTTCAGAGTAAAAATAACACTTCAACTACAACTACAAGGCATTGTTCAAAAACAAACCTCTGATAATTGGATGCCTCACTTTTGGCACGTGCGACGATTTGTCTACCATCAGCCGCTAAACCAGCAACAGCCTGACATTTGAAATATGAAAGACAGACAGTTAATGTTTGCTTGCATACAGTTGCACAAACAATAAAATATTCTTCATCAAAGTGTTTGATTTTAAGACCAGAACAGTAAACCTTTCCTTATACCTCCTACAGCACATCTTCCTTTGAAATAACTAGAAAGGAACTACTCCCACTCTCTTCTCGTTAAGGAATGCATGAATACATGCTATATGTTCTTCCACTTAAGTTTGACCTAGCCTCTGCGATAGAGTTTTATTGGAGAAGCCAAAACCCCAGCATCACACCAAACAAACTCTTAACTCATAGACTAAGTTAAACCTTCTGCAAAACAATAATCATTTGCTTTGACCATGTCTCGTGAAAACCCATCTCCAATCCATTCAAATTAAAACTTGTTTCTTCTTTAATTTCAAGGATGAACCATTACAGCATCAGAATCGAAGCCTACTGACCCTAAACAAAACCCAATTTTATCAGGTATGCTAAAAGCAAACTACACGTATAAACTGACATTTTAGCTACATAAATCAACATTAAATCCCATTAGAAATCAAAAACACTGATGTCATGTATATTATCCTCGACCACAAATTTGCATTAATTTTCAATATAAATCTTCATCCAAAACAATAAAAAACAACATATTGAGCTCTAATTAGCTACAAACACTGTAATGAAAAAAAAATCCCATCTTTTTTTCTTAAATTTCTGCAACTTTTTACACAAACATAAAAAATGACAAAGCAGTACCATGCCGGAATGACGATGAACGGAGTGAATTCTCCTATTGGAACCGGGTAACATCATCTTCGACGCTATTAGCTTCTCCACACCCTAAAATTAAACGATTTTATAATTATAATTACAATTACAATGAATGCAAGTAGAAAATTCCATTTTTCTAAAGAAAGAGATAAATTTATACCATAACAATCCCATCTTTGCACTTGATGCCAATAACAGTACTGCAAAAAAAAAAATAGTATGAACAAAATAAAAGAAAAAACACTAAATACTGTAATGCTAGTAAGACAACACAAAGCAAGAACATTGGTCTAGAAATTCAAAAGTATCAAGAAATTTTAGAGTAAAAAAAAATGACCCGCTGTTATCGACGGCTTTAGCAGCGTATTCGATCTGAAAAACACGGCCATCCGGTGAGAAAGTAGTGACGGATAGATCGTAGCCTGTTCCTATGCTGCTCATCGCTCAAGCTTTCCTTTTAGGTAATTTTCTTTAACTTCTATCTATCTAGTGGTTTTTATGTTGTTTTAACAAGAAAGGTTTTCTTCGATCTCAAGACAACACAGATCAGACACGACTGCCTCAGTGTTGTTCTTCAAGAACGGTGGGTTTTGGGTTTGGGTTTGGGTTATGGGCTGGGTCTTGTTGCCCAATAGAGTTGTGGACAGCCCACGGTTTTTATTCTTAACAAAGTTATGACACTTGGTCCGGCTTGGTAGATGGACCTGGAGCTGGAATCAGACGGATTGAAGAAAAAAAAAATTAATATAACTTAGTTGCGGTAACAAGCGTAAATTAAAAACCTAGTTACAATTTATTAATTTTTTTATTAAAATAATATTATTTTAATTTAAAAAAATTAACCTAAATTGTTAATAACTCTATTAAAATTTAATAATTCAGTCAAAAATTCAATAATCCAGTCAAAACCTGAAACTCAGGCTTTAAACAGGACTGAATCTACAAACTATGATTCTTAGCCATAAATTTTGAGATCCAGCTTTTTTTTATTTGTCAATAAAAAATTATTTTGCTGGTGAGATAGTTTTTATTTTACATAAAAAACTCATTTCATAACATTTTTAATAAAAACACTAATTTTTCAAAGAAATTACAATTAAAAATATTTTTTAAATCACAGCTATAAAAATTATGGTTATAAACTCAGACCGGCTCAGCAAATCGACTCAGCTAATTTAGAGCTGGAATCAAACCAGGTTTAAGCTAAAATAAAAAAAATAAAAACTCGATTGCAATCCATTAGCTATTTTTTAAAAACCAAAACAATATTTTTTGATTTATAAAAAAATTGAGGTTGATCTAATTAAAACACCCAAGCTAAATTCATAACTTGAATCTTGAGTTGGGTTAGCTAATAGATCAAATCGAATTTAAAAACTTTGATAAAATTAAGTTAAATTAAAAAAAAAGTTAAATAAAAAAAACTAAATCAAATTTATTTTTATTCTAAAATAACCTAATCAAATGAAAACTAGTTATTTTAAATTAGTTTTAATTCAATTTTAATTTTTTAAAAATAAATTTAATTATTTTTTTTATAAAAATTAAACCAACCAAAAAAATAATCACATGATAAAAACCAGCATCACGGTATAAATGCTCGAAAACAATGAAGCTATATATAACAACACATGGAAAGACAATAATCCAAGGTGAGAAAGAAAATTAAAAAAATGGTATGGTGGGACCCATGGTTGTAATAAGATTACATCCACTAGGATGTTTGGTCAATGCCATAATCGAATGGTTCGCTGACCAATTTGCAGATCAAAGGCATGATGACACAGCCAGGTGATGAAAATGAAGACACAGCTTTGAAGTCACGGGCACAGCTCCCTGTCCCCTGCACCGACCGGACCAATTGAAACCTAAATAATATCATTTCTTTGACGATCAGGTGATCTTATGGCGAAAAATAATTGCCTGCTCGTCCTGACCGTTGAATCTTCGGTTTGATTTTATTTTTTTAATTTGCTTTTGAATTTGACTCTTTTTTTTATATATATAAGCAGTATGGTTTCTTGAATAAAAATAAAGGCAATTAAATTATAAATTAAAAAAAAACTACTGATTTGAAATAGAGAGCTAAAAATGCATCTCTCTAATAGAAACTCTTTTTTTATTCATGTGTTTTTTCTCTTTTTTTTAATAAAACATGTCTTTTTTAAAAAGGTATTGTTTTTTAAAACTAAAATTATCATAATATTAAAAAGAAATTTGGAATAAAAAATTCATAGATCAATAATTTAGACGTGAAATATCAAATAAATATAAAATGTAAGAAAAACTATAAAAAATACATTAAAAATAATTAAATTGTTATTTTATTTTCACTAAATGTTCATGAGGTATTTTTAAAAAGTAAACGTGTTAGATTCATACATGATTATTAAAAAAAATCTTTAATATTATAATAAAAATTATAATATTATTTGAACAAGATATGGTATAATTGGATAATTATTTGAATATATTCATTTAAAGTCAGTCCTATTATAAAATATATAAAAAAAATCCATTGAAAAAAAATAGCCATGACCGGGCTTGAAAAATTAGTCAAGCGGTGCCCCTTGCCTGAAACCCTTATGCACTTCGGCTTGAAAGGCTAGATACACACGCAAGGTATATATATATATATATATATATTCAAAATGAGCTATTGTATGCAGGAGTATTTGTTTTTTTTATAAAAAGAATCACGTAGATACCCTTCATTGAGTTCTCCACCTAAAAAATAAATATAAAAACATTAAAATCACAATTATTAATGGCAGGAATTTTACCATTTGAAAACCTTCTTCTTCTTCTTTTTTTTTTTTTAGAAACCTTTTTTTTTTTTATGACTTGCTCTCCCTTCTCTAGACGTCTCTAGGGATTGAAATGGAAAAAAATAAAATTATCAACCAGGATATAAAAAGCCCAAGGAAAAGAAACCAAACAAAAAAAAAAGAAACTTGAAGGACCAAATTGAACATTTCCTTGCAATTTGAACAAAAAACAAGTTTGAATGACATTTTTTTATCGTTGATCTTTCATTTCAGTTTTTCCAAGAAAATAACATTAATTTTTATAAAATCATAATCTAAACTAAAAGAAAATAGTAAATAATCTATCTAAGAATACACTTTTTATTTGAAAAAAATTGGTACAATAAATTAATGAGTAAATTATTAATTAATTATTTTATTTTTATATAATGAATTAAAATAGTCTCTCTGGTATTTAAAAATTAACAAGATTGGTCACCATAATACACTGCAAGCCAAGCTAAAATTTAATAACATAAAAATAAGAAAATCAAGTGATGCAAGCATTTTTAAAGAAAAAAATGAGACTTGATGATTGACTTAATTAGATTCAATAAGTACATTTAATTTAATATAATTAAAATAATACAATGATAATAAAATAAACCAAGGTAAACAAAAACAATGATAATGATTATTGAAAAAAAATAATTGCTTGCTAATATTATTGAAAGATATCCTCTCAATATTCTTAAAATGTCTTTCTAATCTCATTTATTATAAATAAATAAATAAAAATATGATAACCTTATAAAAAAAAATCCAAACTTAATTTTAAGCAAATTAAATGTTGAATAGAGAAATTAAAAAAATTAATTTTGAAAAAAACTAACTTAAATTCACTTGAATCAGCCTACCAAATCTGTAATTTAGTTGTGATATTGGAATAACTAATAAAAAGCCATAAATTAAATTACAAAGTTCAATTATCAAATCAACTCGATGTTAAATGATGAAATTAAAAAAAAATTAAATTAAAAAAATTTACAAAAAAAACTCAAGTCAACTTAAGTTAACAAGCCAAACTCATGGCTTAAGATATAAAATTGAAATAACCTTGTAGAAAGTAAAATAAAAAAGATCATGAAGCTTAATTTCCAATTAAACTAATATTGAAGAACAAAATTAAAAAAATCAATCTAAAAAAAATAAAAAAATAAAAATTAAATCAGATTAATTTTCTAGATTGTAATTTGAGCCTTGAAGTTGATATTACTTATAGAAGACAAACTTTTAAAAAAGTAACAAATCCAAAAAAATTAATCAACAAAATATTGAGTGATAAAATTGAGAAAAAAATTAATAAAAAAGAATATAAAACAAAATAAATATTAATAAAAAAATAAAAATTATATTTGATAAAAAATTAAATTAAATGTTGAATAATAAAATTTTAAAAAATTAATTTAAAAAAGGATTTAAAACAACTAGCACTTAAAAGAAGGAAGAACAAATTTAATCTAAAAACTAAATAAAACTAAATTGTTAGGGTGAGGTCAATTAATTTTTTTTTAAAAAATAACAATGAACGAAATTGAAACAAAATTGAAAAGGAAGAATAATTTTTATTTTTGCAAAGTAGTGTGAATCTCAACATAAAAGAAAAAAGTAAAAAATGGTTGCCACTAGCTTCAAACTAGACAAGCGCCACCTCACTGGTAAATTATCCAATTAAATTTAAATAAAATCAATATAAAAAATCAAATTAAATAAAGAGTTGAGTGATAAAATAATTTTTTATTAAATTTAATTCTAAAAAAATAATTTTTTTAAATTAATAAAAATAATTTTAAATTAATTCTAAATTTTTTATTAAATTTAATTATAAAAAAATTAATTTTTTTAAATTAATAAAATTAAATATTATTTTACCAGACCGATTATCAACCTAGGAACGAAATATCTCCCTTACACAAGCATAATAACAAATCGCCATGATGAACTCCAAGGAAATGCAGCATTAAAGAACCAAATTAAAATAAAAACAAATTGAGGAATGAAAGTGAGAAGAAAATTGTAAAAAGAAAAAGATATATCACTCTGAAATCTTTCACATGGCACAGTGAAACCACTGATGCTTTTAGTTTTTTTTTTTAAATTAATTAGTCTCAACAAAAACTGATTGTGCTGAATTTAATATTATTTTATACCTCACCCTAACAATTTAGTTTTATTTAGTTTTTAGATTAAATTAGTCTCAACATTCTCATATCCTCTCAATATTCTAATCTCATTTAAACTGATTGTGCTGAATTTAATATTATTTTATTTTAAAAAGCATTTTTTTTCTTATCGACATTTACACATCATTGGCTTCTTCTCACCTTTTTCTATTTTTCAGAACAAAAAAGAAAGCTTGTAAAGGAACATAAAATGAACGAAAGAGACTGATGAATTAATTTTTGGAACTAGAGAGATTATTTAATTTATTTTGTAAAAAAAAGAACTAAATAATAATTTACTCATTAATTAATGCAGCAGCCAAGCACTTACCGAGGACGGGGAAGTACGTGGGACCGTCTCTGTTGTTGCATTGAATTTTCCATTCAAAGAAGGAGGTTTCCTCCATTGACCAGATTACTTTCTGGCTAACTTGCTTGCTTCATCTTCTTCTTATCGTCCATCAAGCACGTATACTTAATATATATCATATTGCCAATGGACCGCTTCCCTATTCTACATTTTCTTCCTCATCACTGTTATTTAGACCCTCAAATTCCAAGCCCAGTTTCACAAAGTCTTATTGGCCAGTTTTTGTTCTTCTTCTTCCATGGCAGATTGAAGTAAAGATTATCCAGTTATGGGAAACTGTGTAAGGAAGCCTGTTAAGTGTGCTCATGCTTCTTCCAGTAATTTTCCTCCTCCTGGTGAGTCATGATCTTTCTCACTATTCTTGCTAATCATTGAATTCTGGGTTCTTAATTTGTGTTGCATGTCCATAAAGATCACTTTTTTATATGAAAGTTTAGGAATCTATGTCAAAGTGGAGCTGCACATGTTGAGTAACTTATCTTTTTAGTTATAAGTTGAGCTAATTCTCCCTCTTGTTCTGTTTGTGAATAGAAGATGTGAGAGTTTGTTAGTCTTTAGTTTTCAGTGGATTTCGGATTCTTGATAGTTGTAGACGTATTGGGGCTATGCTTGTAATCTTGCCATCCAGATGAACATTCAATGTTTAGACTAATTTGAAACCAAAGATTTTAAGCTTTTTATGTATCGATTAGAGTGTTTAGTCCATCATAAGAGGGTTTAATTAAAGGAACTGTTGCCAAAACACGTTTTCCACTGATAATATAGTGTGCGTTGCAATAAGTGGGCGAAGAAATGCTACAAAAATGTGGAAATTTGAAGCAACGTTGATTCCTAATGCGAAGGATATTGATGGGATGGTGATTTAAGTTTGGTTGATTTAATGGTTGTTAGAAACCCAAAGGGGGTGAAATGGCAGAGGAGCAAACTAGTAAGCTTAAGGTCACCGGTTTGGATTCCCACTTCAGCTGGCCATCCATTGCTAAGGCAAAGTGAGGTTAGTTAAGGATGAGGAGGCCATGATGTGGGGTTTATGTGGGTACGATGATATAAGAACCTGCGCTGGATACCTTCCGTCGAATCCAAAAGAGGAGTTCAACTGCATAATTAAATGCAAAGAAAGTAATAGCAGTGCATTTATATGTTTTTGAGACTCAGTTTTAAACTACTTTGGAAGGGTTGTGTAACTGGGTTAAATGAATGCTTTGTGTTCATAAATGTGTTCTGACCGACTTATCTTGATTGGAAAGAAGGCCATTGTTCTGTAGAGAGATTGTATCATTACTTCACACGCAAGGAAGCTGATTCATGTTTTACTTCTCTAGTAATGTTTACTTCTTGTATCATTACTTCACACGCAAGGAAGCTGATTCATGTTTTACTTCTCTAGTAATGTTTACTTCTTGTATCATTACTTCACACGCAAGGAAGCTGATTCATGTTTTACTTCTCTAGTAATGTTTACTTCTTGTATCATTACTTCACACGCAAGGAAGCTGATTCATGTTTTACTTCTCTAGTAATGTTTACTTCTTTGTGGCTGTTCAAAAACACAAGTTTTCTGGTTGCCTGCATGATATCTCAAAGGTACTGATAGTTGCTCTTTTATTTTGCTATCTGTCCTTTCAGGAGCTACAAAGCCTAATGGTGATGCAAAGCAAGTTTCAACCTCACCCAGCGGGGAATCATCATTTAGAAGCTTGAACAAATCCTTGATTGCATCCAAAGTTGATGTATCTGTACATAGCAATCTCAAGTCCTTTAGCTTTACTGATTTGAAGAATGCCACCAAGAACTTCCGTTCAGAAACTATGCTCGGAGAGGGAGGTTTTGGGTGTGTTTTCAAAGGATGGATTGACTTGAACACATTTGCTCCTACCAAACCTGGAAGTGGAGTTGTTGTTGCAGTCAAGAAGCTCAAGCCAGAAAGCTGTCAGGGTCACAAGGAGTGGCTTGTATGTACATTGGACGCTCTTATTGCTGTTATTTTTCCATTTGACCTTGCAAACCGATATCTGAACTCATCTTTGTGTTCGGTGCTTTAAATTTGGCAGACAGAAGTAACCTATCTCGGTCAGCTTCATCATGAAAATCTAGTGAAACTCATTGGGTATTGTTCCGAGTCTGATAATAGACTTCTAGTCTATGAATTTATGCCAAAGGGAAGTTTGGAGCAACATTTATTTAGAAGTAAGTAAATTTAATTTTATCGATTTATTTCTTCCCAATTTCCTTATATGTTTAGGGATAATTTTGTTTATCTTTTGTATTACAGTCCATCGTGAATGGTATATGTGTTTTGTCATAAAGTGTGTCTAAACGTACTTACATGTTTATGTGAATGCCATTGCTTATAACAGGGAGAGGGAGAGGGAGAGGGAGGGATACTGCCCTTATCTTATATGCCTGACAGCTAATTTTTACCCACATTTTAGGCTCTTTTGTGTTGGGATTGCGAGGTGTAATGTATGAAACAATTGGATTGAAGGGAGAGCGGAAAAATTCTTGAAGAATTTAATCTATTTCTTAGTAATAGGGAAAAACATAGGTGAACATTGCAGGAGGAAATTTCAAGGAGTTACCTCATTTAGAGAAGTAAGCTTCCTTTTTTTTTTGACATTTCAAGGGTCATATAGGAAACTATTGCATGGCGATTCCTAAAGATACTGAATGCTCTTAAAATCGTAGTTCGTATTTTGGAAGCACTTGTGTTTCCATATGCCTGAAGGTGATTTCTGAATGATACATCATCTTAGGGGGAAGCAATGACGTTGAAATAAAATTGAAGAAAAAGAAAAAAAATAATTAAGCTGAAACTCATGCTGTCAACTTGTTTGTTTAATGTGGCTTGTTGCTCTTCTGGTGAGTGGGATAGGACCCTTTCTTTTATGAAACAAGTGATCACGGGCTTGTTTTAGATTCATTTTAGATAATAGTTTCACTTTTCCCACGATGAAAAATTTCAATGAATGACTATTATTGATACTTTTCTACAAAACTAATAATAAATAAAACAATCTCTTGCCCTGCAGAAGGTGTTCAGCCTATCGCTTGGACTATGAGAATGAATATTGCAATAGATGTAGCAAGGGGGTTGTCCTTCTTGCATGGGTTGGATGCCAATGTAATCTATCGCGACTTGAAGGCATCCAATGTTCTTCTTGATTCGGTATACTGAAACCTCATGAATTTGTACTTGGGTATCAGTAAAGAGTAACTCTACATCCAGAAGGCTGATGGATTTATGATTTTTTTTTCCAGGATTATAATGCTAAGCTTTCAGATTTTGGCTTAGCAAGGGATGGCCCTACTGGAGATAAAACACACGTATCCACCAAGGTTTTGGGAACTCGGGGCTATGCTGCGCCGGAGTATGTAGCCACAGGTCAGTCGACTTTCTGTTGCATATGATGTAGTTTTCCATTGTAAATGGATCGTCTTTAGGAGAGTTTAATAATTAAATTCATTAGGATGAACTCAAAATTGCTGGACTATTACTATTTCGTAGATTCTCAAAATAGTGGGGAATTCTCCACATTTGCGCTATGCATCTGTTCCCCTATCTCTTGCAAAAGTAGTGGATATAAATGATAAAAGATGGGTTTACCATCAGCTCACAAGCACTGGATATGATCATTATTGTTGTCATTGTTGATGCTGTTAATAATATTTGGAGAAAGATAATGATTGGTAGGTAAAATCTAATAAGCTCTAGGTTGTGCAGTTGACTCTCCAAAAAGAACACAGAGAAAGTTTGTTCAGTTTTTCTATCCATAGGATAGTATTCCAATTTTGAATACAAAATGCAAACCATGAATTGGGGGTTTAACATCTGTTTGTTTTTTCGATTTGTTTTAGAAGTAGATATGTTCTTTAGATTTAGGCTTCGCGGAATGCGGGTGCAACCGCAACCGCAACCGCGCTTGGGTTCCCAAGCGGTCACTTAGTATAAGCAAGTGCTGCTTAGCCAAATTTTTATATCTTAATGCAACTACTCTGCCCTTTTCGATTTCCCTTCAAAAGGAAAATTGAAAGGTGGAAGCAAATGTTTAAGTTTTTTAAACCACCTGCTCATTCTCATTAATTGTTCCAAACCAAGCAGGTCATTTGACCCCGAAGAGTGACGTGTACAGCTATGGAGTTGTCTTGTTAGAGTTGCTGTCAGGACGAAGGGCAATGGAAGAAGAGAGAGGCGGTTTTGACGACGAAACCCTGGTGGATTGGGCGAAGCCTTTCTTGATTGACAGCAGGCGAGTTTTGAGAATCATGGACACTAGACTGGGTGGACAGTACCCTAAGAAAGCAGCCCAAGCTGCGGCTGCACTTGCGTTACAGTGCCTGCACACAGATCCCAAGAACAGGCCACTCATGATTGATGTTCTAGCAACTTTAGAAAAACTCAACACATCAAGGGACATCATCCCAAGAACAGCACGTCCAGTTAAGCTGGATAATCATGGGATCAAGCCTATGAACAGCCCTTACAGGATAACCAAAACATAAGCAAATTTATAAACTATCGTTTCCTTGTATCCTATTTTTGATACCGCTCTACTCAGGGCTAGTTAGATGTATGAAGTTGCACCTGAAAGTATGAGGATCTGTAAATGGCTAGAAGATGCATGATGCAATAGCTGAAGCGTGTGCATGTCTCTCATCTCTGTGAAGACTAGTGTCATGGACAAAGACAACCGGCTTAGCTATTTGTAAAATGTACTTGATTATTTAATTTCATTTGTAGGAGGATGGCGTTGTGGAAGAAAATTATAAAGTGAGGGTCATTTCCTACAGTTTAGGCCGTTTGGGTTGTATAAATTTTATGTTTTCTTGGATTATTGTAATTAAAGGCTTGTTTGTTTTACTTGAAAATTATTTTCTAAATCTTTCAATGTTTGTTTATTTTAAAATTAATTAATAAAAAAATATTTTCTGATTAAACAAAATTTAACTTGATTTATAATTGTTTTTGGATAGAAAATACTTTTTAAAAGTTATAAAAAATAAAAAATTATCTTCTTGATTGTTAATTACATCAAATTTGGTTTTTAATTTTTTAAATATTATATATTTAATTTTAAATTATTTATTTATTTAATTCCATCCTTCAAAATTTAATATTTATATATTAACTTTGATTTTTATTTTTAATTAAAATTTTTATTTATCAAATTCTAATTCTAATTTTTTATTGCTATTTATTTAATTTAAAATAATTTATAAAATTAGATTTTTTTAATTTCATTTTCTTTTAATTTTTTTATCTAACATATGTAGTTTCTATTCTTTTAATTGCTATTTATTGTATAATTTTTATATATATTTTATTTTTATTTGTCTTCAACTTTTTATACTTCAAATTTAGTTTTTATTTTTTAATAAACTTTTAAAAAATTAAAATATCAACAAGTTATTTTTTATAATATAACCAAATAATTAAAAATATTTTTCAACTTATTTTTCATAATGCTACTAATTATTAAAAAAATAATTTATCTTTTAGAAAACTACTTTACATCAAAATTATTATTTTTTAAAAAATTACTCCCCCTCAAACAAAGCATAAAATGCCTAAAGTTCACTATCATTGTTATTTTGAAGAAATGGAAAAAGAAAAGAGTTCTTAATAATCCACAAATCCATGTGGAAAAAATAAATGTGAAGGCACTATATAGAATATTTTCAATATAAATCCTGGAATCTATTGAAATACTTGTTATCTCATGAAATAAAATAAAAAAAAATAGAGACTAGATTACGGAACAGAAGGCTCTTTTTTTTCTCCTTTCTTTCTAGGTTCACCATGACAGATAACCTGCAGCAGCAATCCATCTTAATATGGCTCAACAGAACAATGCTCAAACCTACCAAATAGTACCAGAAAAGGCAAGGTCAAAGAGTTATTGCCCAATTCTCAACAAGAGTAACTCTCTGGTTCAATCACTGAAGATCGTGAACAAAATATTACGAGGATCAAGAACTTGTATATCGCTTGATTACATGCAGCCAGTTCATCCAAATTTATTGTTTCCCAGCAAATCATTAGCAAAATGAATCAGAGAATGTACAACTATATTACTAATCTTTATGAATCACATTGTGTTGATCTTAAGGAAAAAATCAAGATCAAGATCTACACTTTCTATTACTCAAAACTTTTTCAACTTGATCAAAAGATAAGTGTGAAATTCCTAGAGAATGCAAGCATTTTGTCCCATTTTTATTTTTGGATAAAGCTACTAGAAAAAGTTTCGCTTCTTCCTTGCTCATTTTTAACAGCTTAAGAATTTCTCTAATACTAGGGAAAAATGCTTCAGGGCGAGAACAAAATGGTTGAAAAACATAGAACAATGCTTGCATATCAGAATCAAACTGATTGATCCCTTCATTAGAAAATCGAATACCACTTGTGAAAATACTGCGAGAAACAAATTGATCAAGCGCATCAGCAACACTTCTCCATAAATCCAAGAAGTCTTTCGGGTTGAGTCTCGTCTTAACAAGATGAAGCTGACTTTTCAGAGCATCCAATGCTTGTACAATGTCAAATGATACTGCTAAATCGGCGACTGCTGGAACTCTATTTAATTTCACATCTTCTCTCTCTTGCACAAAAAATCTCCCATTTTGCAGATATTCCCAGGAAAGGGTTTCAAAATGATGAAGAAGAGCAGTGATTATCTCCATGAGCCAGTTAGTCATAAGCTCTTCCAAACTTTTGATTTCTTCCCCAAAGAAGCAACTATCACCCAAAACCTCATTATTTCCATCAATGTCAAAATCCTTTTCAGCAATTCTCATCTCTAAAAAGTTAACATCATCACTCCACTCTTGCAGTTTAGATTCAATATATCTAGCAACATTGATTGAACCACATACCTTGATTAAGGAGGCATCCACATTTTCAAGAGAAAAGTCAGTATTCTTGCACCGCAAGACCAATCCATTAAGAAAATACCAAAAGAATCTCGCTGCAGTTGATCTGATAAAGCGAATACGGTGTTGAAGAGAAGGCAAAGTTTGGCATCGTTCAATCATCTCCCAGGCTATTTTCAGGGCTGATTCTGCTACTAACGGAGCTTTATGGTCTCCTCTAGAAGAGAGTACAAAATGTTTAGATTCTGTACCAACTACAACATCACATTCCTTATCAATTATCCAAGCTCTTTCATCTTTCAGTACAGGTTTTATTTTCTTCCATGCATCCTTCAGCTCTATTGTAGCCCAAATCTTGAGCCACTCTGGCTTATCACAAAATATTGTTAACACTGACAGGCCTCTGGAGAGCCCTTCAAACCTTTTAGGCTCCTCTAAGAAGAAAGGAGTTTCTGGGCTTAAAAGTGCTTGCATCCGTTTATCAAAAGAAACAATATGGTCTATCAAATGAAGCCATGACGTAATAACTTCTGATCTAACTTGTTTATCCTTGTATCTTTCAGCATGAACAGAAAAAACGCTTTTTGCTAGAAACCCAGAAAGCATCTGGACCATTGCAGAAACCCACGCTTCTTTAGCACTGCAGCTCCTCAACATTGCTTTGTCAATCAAAGGCTGCAAAACATCATCTACTCCAACAATAAAGTCTTTTGTAATCTTATAGACAAGAGCAAAAATAAGTTCAGGCTGCTCAGCCCATTTAGAGAAGTGGTATTCCATTCGTGATGCAATGGGAGAAACTAGTTCATCAATGGCCCAAAGCCCTATGGAACACTCCCTTTGTTCGATAATGTTATGCTGTCGATCTTCCCTTCGTCTCTGCAGATGCTGCAAAGAACAAAGAGCTAAAAATGTTTGAGAATAACATTTACTTTTGTCTCCTTGCATTAAAACCAGTGGATATGAAAGGCCAGCAATATTCACAGTGTCTATTCTTGGTGTTAGAAGTTTGGGCGGCCAGCCTAGGGAAGAAAGAAGAGCCCGGTGATCAGCAAGAACTTGTGGCCGAACAACAACTAAAATTTTATCAACTCTAGCATCGACAGATTCCAAAAGACGATGCCACTTAGCTTGAAATTTCTTAATGTTAACCAATACTTCCTCAATGTTGTTCATCGTTTTTATGGCTTCAAGTATCCTTTCTAGCTTTGGTCCAAAGTCCTGCATACCAATGCAATAAAGATCCATGTTTGACTTGCCTATTAATATACAAATCCAACAAACATTCTGGAATGATAAGTAAAAAGAGATTAGAGCCATTACCATTGACTTCAAAGAAGTTTGGCGCTTTTCTGAAAACAAATTCCGAGCATGGAGACCACCGACACAGAAAACCCCATCTTCAAGATCTCCAACCAGAGCTTCCAATTGCAAGGCAGTATCTGAGACAATTTACAAGAAAGCTTAGCAAAACTATATTGCAGAAAGATCTAAAATTAAAATTGACAGGCCTAGCCATGAAGTCAATCAGCAAATCCATACATACAGCCTACACATATTACTGTCATTGATGAATGAGGAAAAACACAGATACATAAATATATAGATATGCATATCAATAATTTGAGAAACCCGAGAAGCTTAATAACAAACAAAGAATCTATTTGACAGTAAAAAGCACAGTACAATAACAAAGGCCAAAATATAACCCTTCTTGTTTTAAAAAAACTAGAATTAATTACAATTTTGTCAAAGAACCTGCATGCAATATCAAGTGGTTCCAAAATAGCTTGGTTATTACTTCAAAGACGGTGACAGTCATTGCGGAACTTCAGGAACAAGTCAGGAAGTAGTAGCAGAATATGGATGAAATTTTAGACCAAGGCAAACCTGTTTGCACTAATTGGTCCCATGCTGCATTAAATGTCATGCTATATCAGAATCTAAAGCAACAAATCTCGACCGGTGCTCACCAGATATTTATACTCTAAACCACCCAAATTTAACCCAGAAGGAGATTTGATGTAGCAAATATATGGAAATATTCAAGAAACATCGCTTGAACATAAATGAACAAAAAACATGGTGCCCTGCAGATTTTGATTCAATTAAGCCAAGCCTTGACTTAAATCCTACTCCATCAATAAACTTTTTAACCACCAGAAAAGGGAAGCAACCACAATTAGCAAATTTATAAAGTGGTAAAGAACCCATCAAAGAATATTAATCAAAAAGCAAATACACAAAACATAAAGAAGCATAAAAAATAAAAGAAAAACTCAAAACCCACCAATATATTTCCGTATATTTTCAATTCTTTGAACCTGTTTAGCAAGTTTTGGGATCTCCTCAACCAGAACCTTCCCTACTTTCCATGAACCAATCCCATCTACAAAATCGACAACAAAAAATAATCAAGAAACTATTAAACAACTTTAATTCAAATACCATTAACAGAGACAAATACTAACATTGAGAGGTTTGGAGACTCAGATTTTCCAACATGTAATTGACTTTGGAAAGTGATGATTTAGCACTAAACGAGCGAGAAATCCACGAAACAGCCAGTTCGGTGAGTTTTCTCCGTAAGTTCAAAAGATGGGCATCGAAATTGGAGCGTTCTTTTGTTAAATCAGATAAGAGGAGAGGAGCCCTGACGAGTAGATCTTGATGGGTTACTAAATTTTGATCAAGAAACTGTATGTTCTGTGAAGAGAGCTCACTTCTTCTGGGCAGAACTTGAAACGGTAGCTGTGGTAGTAGTGGTGGTGGCGTAGGGGGAGGAGGAGAATCCATTGTTAGTGTCAAAAAGTGTGTCGAAGAACTTGCACTTTGCGTTATCGTAACTCAAGTTTTCATGTCAGTTTCAGATCTAAGCGAGAGACACGGACAATTATACTTATCAGTACGACTTAGTTCGAGTTCTAGGATTGGATCATGATTTTGCTGAGATAATGTGGGGGTCGATGGTCCCCTAAGATAAACTCAAAATTGTGTCAGTCTTTTAAATAAAAAAATCAAAATTGTTTCAGTTTCTTTTTTAAAATAAAAAATAAAACAAAACAACTTAAATAGCATTGTTTACGATAATTTTTTTTTTAAAATAAAACAATATTCTGTTGATTGTTTTTTAAATTCCTTTGAATTACAAATTTACATATTTAGTTAGGTGAAATAAATTAATAAATTCAAAAACTAAAACTAAGAAGTTCAACTTTAGTAAAAAATTAAAACAATATTCTTATCTAAATATTTAGTTAGGTTAATTAAATTATAAATTTATCTAGTTAATTATATAAATATAACCGAGTTAATTTTTTTTAAAATCAACTTTTATAACTAATCATTAAATTTATTGTGTGTTTGAAAGTATATTAATATTTTTTTAAAGTATATTTTATTTGGAAATTTATTAAAATAATATTTATTAAAACTATTATTAAAAAACATGAAAAAAATTCAATTAAAAACTAAAAAAATGTTTAAAAGTATAATTAAAATATAATACAAAATATCAACAAAATCATTGGGACAGGCGTGAGAGACAGGGATAAAGGTTGGTGATGTGGTTTTGTCGGCAAAGAGTGGTGTTGTGATTTCTTTGGGGGAGAGAGAGATGGAGGCTGACCATGATGCTTTAAGATACGAGGATGAAAAGAAAGCAGATACAACTTAAACTTTATGAATTCATGATATCTTATGTTACAATTTCGAAGTTATATATATAACCAGTTTTTACCGAAAGTAAATTGATAATTATGAAAATGAGGGCTTACATGACTAATTAGCATTTGGTTTTAAAATAACTGGTTTTGGGTTTGAATGGTATAATTTAGCTATTTGATATTTATTTTCAGTTTTCTATTTTATATTTTTTTTAAATAAAATTTTCAGCAACATTTCAAAACTTATCAAAACCAAAAAAAGAAGAAGAAGTAATAGTTTTAAACCAAAATTTTAACATTACCATCATATTAGTTAGTTAGTAGAAAGTTAAATTGTATGGGTGAACAGTAGTTCACTCATACCTATTACACAATGAGTTATAATAGTAATTCTCAGTGATATAATTTATCGTTGTTGTAATATTTTTTTTAAAAGTTGTTATCTTGATTTTTTTTGAAAAACTAAATTATGTTTTTATCAATTATCCAATACTTTTAGATTCACAAAATTGATCGATTTAAGTCGGTCAACTCCTATACAGTTTAATTAGAAACTTAAGTTAGATAAAAAATTAGAAAAATTTTTTTTAAGATTGATCTACTTGACAAGGTTTAATGACAGTGTAACAAAAACTTTATATGCTTTTAGCATTCTTTTCTAGATTTAAAAAAAAAATGATTTGACTGTAGTGGAACGCGAGAGAATAAATTAGTGTTTAGAAAATAAGATCAGGTTTGAGAGTTTTAGAAAATAGAAGTGGATCATGTATAAGGCTCAAGCTGACACCTATTTTAAGGCACATGAAATACAATTTAAGATATTATTTAAGACCTTCAAGATTTAAGTTAGGATTAAATTTAAGATGCTTGAAGTTTGAGCTAAAACTTGGTTTGAAACGCTCAAGATTTGTGTCAAGACCTGATTTAGAGCATTTAAAATTTGAGCCGAGTTTGGGCTAAAACTTGATTTAAAATGCCTAAGATTTGTGTCAAGACCTGATTTAGGGCGTTTAAAGTTTGGGTCAGATGCTTAGTCTAGAGATCATTATTAGGATCTAATCTGGGGTGCTCAGGGTTTAATTTGACACTAAGTCTAAAGCAATAAAAGTTCTAGTCGAGATCAGTAAGGTTTGGGACTCCTAAAAGTTAACTCAACACTTAATTGAGGGTGATTAGGGTTTAGGATGAGACTTGGACTAGGATGCTTAAAAGTTGTTTGGAATTAGGTCCTAGGTGTTTGGAGTTCGACATGAGATCTATGTTGGGTTTAAATTAGGACTAGGATTGGTGTTATGGTTTAGAACTTAACTAGATTTGGGGGTCCTTGAGATTTAAGCCTGGATTGTTGTCTAGGTTTGGATATATAAACTCTCACGTAAACAAAGGATCAAAGATAATAAGACTTTATCGAAAAAGAAGATTCAGGAGGAAAAGAAAATAAAAATAATAAATAAATAAATAATATATATGATGTGTAAAGAGAGGGTATGACCTCTATAAATAAATTTAAAGGTATTGATAAAATTAAAATGAGGACTGAGAAATTTAGTTTTAAATTTATAATGACAACAAAACTAGTAATGGTTTCGATGGATGAAAGAATTAGAAAAAATTAAAATAAATGTGTTTTAAAAGTGATAAAATAATTTCAAAGAATGAAAATGAGAAATAAAATTTAAAAAATAATTACATGAAAAAATATTGGCGTAAACCTTAGTTAAAAATAAATACGTTAACATGAAATAGTAAAAAATCTGCAAGCAAAATAAATGTTGAGAAGGCAAGATAAATACATTTTTGAAATAATTAAAATGTTCCAAGAATTTAGAGTGATGATGAATGTATATGCTGGAATAATACAATTTAGATTTTCAATGAAAATTCACAAATTAATTAGTTTTATGTTATCAAATATAATTCTCAATTTAATTATCGGGTTGAAATACTATGTAGAGTCTCCTAAAATATTAATCTATATTGAATTAAAATTTAATATAAATTAAATTTTAGTAATCTCATATAAAATTACCAATAAAAAAAATCCAGAAAAATAACATACGGATAATAAAAGGACCTGGGGTCAGCCCGAGTTTGGTTTTGAGGTGCCCATGATTTGAGCTAGGGTTGTTGCCGGGTTTGAAACAAATCCATATGAAGCTATTATTTAAAAAAGAAATATTTAATAAATAAAAAATAATATTTTAAAATTTTTACTAAAATAATTTTAAAGATTATCAACATTAAAATTCTTGAATATAATCTACAAATAAAAATTAATTAATTTTTAAAATTTTAGAACTCAAAAAAATTTCAAAATGCTCCAACATTAAAATTTTGAAAAATATATAAAAATAAAATTTAATAAATGAAAATCTTGAAATTTCTCACTCATTAACTTTTCTTGACCATTGTACAAAAATAAAAAAAATAAAAAATTAAGAAATGAATTTTTTTGAATATATTCGAGAAATAAAAGTTTAATTTATTTTAGAATTTTAAGAACTCAAAACAAATCTCAGATTGCTCCAACATTAAACTTTTTGAAAAATATAAAAAAAATAATAATTTCAAAAATATTTAATAAATGAAAAATTTGAAATTTCTCATTCATTAAATTTTCTTGAACTTTTTACTGTGATAAAAAAATTAATGTTTTAGGTTAAAAGTTAATTTATAAAAACAAAAAACATGGAGTTCTTAGCTTTAAATAATTTAAAAAATTATTAACCATTTAATTTTTTTCAAAAGATTACCAAAAGTTTTAAAAATAAATAACAAAAAGATATAATCCATGAATTCTTTTATATGTTTCTTAAATATTTAGAGAAGAACTTGGTTAAAAAGGTATAATGTCTTTTTTATTTCGTAAGCATAAGTAGTTTATAATAATCTTACATTTTAGTCCAATTTAATTGAATTGAGAAATTTTATGAATAAAAGGTAAACCTTATCCAAATCTTTTTTGCCAAGAAATTACGAGGACCAAACATGAGATTGATCTAGTGATTGATTTTTTTTAAAAAAATCAAAATATTATTATTTTTATAAAAAAATAATTATATTTTTTATTTCTTATTTTTTAACCTAGATAAATTCAAACATGAGATCAGCCAAGTATTAAGTTGATCACAAAGGTTATTGGGTTTATAACTTAGGTTCAAACTTCAAAGCATATATTAAAGAACTAATTACATGTTAGATATTGTGGTGTTTAATTGAAAGTATAGAAATTATTTGATTTTAGATTTTATTTTTATTGTTAATATAAACACATGAAAACTATAAACAATATATTTTTTAAAAGTATTAATTTAATATATTTTTAAATAAAATAAATATTATAATGCATGTGCATTTCAATAGTATTTTTCATTTGAAAATATATTAAATATTTTTATTTTTACCATATCAAAATCATAAAATAATTACTAAAAAAACTATTATTTCAATATATTTTAAAGTTAATATACTTCAAAATTTCATTCAGAATATCATCTAACTATCACTTTCAGTGCCCTTAAATTAAAAGAGAAATGATCTAGCCATGAAATATATCCTACTTTAGCTTGGATCATCATTTCCGGGTGATTTCCATGCCTTGAGCTATTGGTACCCTCGTGTAACGGGGCCACCATTCTCATGATTTCGAGATGCCATTTCCATTATTGGAAGGAACAGCAATGCCAAATAAAATGGCGAATGAGGATGATAAGTAATGAAACAAAGTTGGAGAAGAGAGCAAGGATTTATGGCTTCACTGTGAAAATGCTACATTAATCTATCATTCAAAATCTTTTAAAATTTTAAAAACCATCTCAATCTAATAACTTAAATTATTAAATAAAATTTCAAGATATAATTTATATTATTTTCCAACACACTCTCTCAAATAAAAACCTTTTAGGCTTGAAACTTGTATTAGCTCATATTACATTATGTTTAATTTTTATCAAATAAATAAGAATATTGAGATTCAAATTCGTAACCACTTGATCATCAAAATTTTAATACCATATCAAAAAACCATATTATCTGAATAGTTTAAATAATTAAACAAGGATACAAGATATGACTTATAATATTTTCCAACATAAAAGTCTTTAACTTCCACACTATTTATAAATAGTTAATGAGATTTAAGCATGGAATAGAACAGAGGACTGGAAGACAAATGTATCTTTTAAGGTGTGTTTGAGATTGTGATAACAATGACGCTTCTAAATATTTTTGTTTAAAAATATATTAAAATAATTTTTTTAAATTTATTTTTGACATAATGATATGAAAACATAATCTTTTTTTCAAAATTTGAGGAATTATGGTTTACACCGCGTTTCCAAACATACCCGGAGAATTAAGGTGTGTTTGGTCAATATAGGGACACTTGCCAGCATGTTAGTGTCGTGCTCTATTGTTTCGGGTGTTTGAGAGTGTAGTAGCGGTTGTTTTTTAAAATGATTTTTGCTCAAAAATATATTAAAATAATTTTTTTATATTTTTTAAAAATTATTTTTGATATCAGTACATCAAAATATTTTAAAAATACTAACAAGATATTAATTTGAAGGAAATAAAAAACAAATATTACCTTGAAAACACTAGAGTTTTTGAAACAAAATTGCCAAATTAGAAGGGACAATGGATTGGCACAGACAAAAAAAGAGAGTGGAGTTTTCAACTTCTCCATTTATAGGAAAAATTCTACAGTACTAAAAGATCCATAACTAGTTATAGATATTGATCGATTTTCATAAATACAAAGCTATCATTTTTTGAATATTAGGCATCTCTAGGATCGTCTATCAGTTTCTTTCCGGAGAGCCCTCTGTTGACCGAACCTCCTCTTATGAAGGCAAGCAACCACAATGGAGTGGGGTCTCTAAGTGCGTAGTTTGTTTCCACGCTCTGATAAGCGAGTCAAGCTTTCTCGTATCAGGAACAAGAACAAGCTGTTAAAAGGTGCTTGGTTTTGTGGTTATTATTATAATTATAATTTAAAAAATATATTTTATAAAAAATATTTTTAATTAAAGTTGGATTGAAAAAATAGATGTTTGGTTAAAACTGTAGTTGAAATTGAGGTTGAACTAAAAATAATTTAATATGTTTGGCTAAGAATACTTTTGAAATTGAGGTTATAAAATAATTTTAAAAATATATATTAATATTAATGATTTTTTATTTAAATATTATTATTACATCATAAAATAAATAATACTTTATATAAAATATTTTTTTATGATTTCATTAAACCATCTACAATTCTATTATGTACAACATTCATCCAACAAGAACTATAGTTTTCATAATTTTTTGAGCGTACAAAAATTTAAATAAAATATTATCAGGAATAAAATTGATTTGATATTATAGTACGATTGAATTTAATTTATTCTACACTAGTTTTTCAAGGAAAAAAAATGTTGTTTACATGACAATATAAGTAAATTTAATTAACTATAAACTAATTTTTAAAAAAATTTACAAAAAATAAATACCTTTTAAAAAATATAAATATTACAAATAAATTGCACGGTACATTTAGCAACTCATTTTCATTGTTCAGTGAAACAATAATTTCACTTCTTATCATGCAAATACACTCAAAGCAGTTTGAAGTTTCTTTTAAAGGGTGTTTGAGAGTGTGATTGTGATTATTTTTTAAAGTGTTTTTCACTTAGAAAAGTATATCAATAATATCTTTTTATTTTTTAAAAATTATTTTTAAGATTAGCACATCAAAATGGTTTGAAAATATCAAAAATATATTAATTTAACAAAAAACATTTTCAATTTTTTTTGGAAAATAGGCTATTAATAGGACTCAGACATGTCCACAAATTTTAATAGGTCACATTACCAGTAAATAATTGTTTATCATTTACCAAATAACTGATATCTATATTAAAACTAAAATGTGGAAGCTACCACGCAGCCAAACGCTTTCGCGAAACAGCGGTTGGTGTGCAGTCAACTCCGTTGAACGTCACTCTGTCCCCTGTCCCTTTAATTGGGAATCATACACTTTAGAGAGGCTAATGCGTGTGCAGATTATATATATGGCTAAGCTTGCAGCTAACGGCATAATTGATCTGATGATTTGGGAGGGTCCTTCTCCAGGAATGAGACATCTTTTTCTGGCTGAATCTATGAGTCACCTTTTTTTCTCTGGAGTTTCCTAGTATATTTTTTTCGATGTACCAAAAAAAATTATGGATAAAAAAAAGGGGGCTCAAGTGAAAAACTGTGTGCTCCATAATGAATTTACATAGTATTTTTTTTGTTTGGTATTTAATTTTTTTAATTTGATCCTTTGCATTTTATTAATTTAAAATTGAATTTTATGATTAGTTTTTGACACCATTTTTTTAAAATTTTTCATGGTATAAAAAAATCTTGACATTAAATTGATTCTTAATTTTATAATAAAAAAACTACTTTTTTTTGTTTTAGAAATATTAAAAATAAGAGAATCAAAATTAAAATATTGATGAAATGGTAGCCTTTTTATGAAAAGAAAATCTTATTGGCTCTTTTAAGCTAAGGATTTTGTCAAAAATAGTTTTTAGTCTTTCTAGTTTGAAAATCATATAATTTGATCTTGGATTTTATTTGATTTATATTTTAATTTCTGTATTTTAAAGAAGAGAGAGAAAATTAAAAGGAGAGGGATAGATTTAGTTGTTCCAATTACTTACATAAAATAACCAAATTTAATGTTAAAGTGTTTAGCTTGATGAAAGAAGTATCATTGTGGTGTTTTTAAATTTTTATATTGCTTAGAGAAATGAATTGATGTTGAGAAAGAAACTTTTATTTGATTTTATATTTTTTAAAAAAGCTTGAAGGTTTTTTGAGTTAGAGAATTAGTTTTTTAGATGCTGTAACAATGTTTTTCAAGTGTTTTTAATTGAAAATAGGTTAAAAAGTAAGTTTTGGGGTTAAAAATTACACAACTTAGATTTTTGACTACTTCTATGATGGTTGGATTCTATCTAGGCAACAAGTGATGCATAGCTTGATATATATATATTAAAATAAAATATGAATGACAAGTTATTCAATCATTTATTTTTAAAATTAATAGCCTAGGCATATGGGTTTGAGTTGGCAGGTCAAGATGCATAAGGTTATATTCAAAGGCTCATGCGTGACCATGTATCTGTCCAATTTTTTTAATATATATATTTCTTAAATTTGTTAAGAATTTTTTTAGATATTGTTTTATTAAATTCTATTTATTGTTTTATTTTTTTCTTAAATAATTGTTTTCTTACTACCCATCATCATAATTAAGTTTTTTTTATATGATTACTTTATTATGATCTCTGATTTTTCTTTTATTTAAACATGATTTATTACTTTTTTATTTCACTCTTATGTGTTTAAGATAAATTATGAAGCATGAACTGCATATGTATAAAGATTAGGAATAAGTGATGTGGATTGTTTTCCCAGAGAACAACCATTTTCGCTGGCTCAATTAGCTCTGATCACTATTGAATCTATCCTAATTTTGGATATTTTGTTCAGCATTAAATCCTCTATCATCTTAAGGTGAAGATATGAATCCTAACTCTCATTCAGTCACCATAAGTTGCTTAGCCCAATAAGAAAAAAAGGACACAAATCAAGGTTTTCTACCTTCATCGTTTTGTTCCACCACTCTCTATCATTCGATTAGCCTCAAATTCTAAACGAAGGTTCATCTCTGTATACCCTTCATTCTGGTCGGTGGAGATCAATTTTTTTTAATTCCTTTTAGGAGTTGTATTCGAAACCGCATATCTTCAAAAAACCTAATTTTCCCAAAACATCATGCCTCTACCACCTTTTTCATTGTTGCTGTAAACCCCACCATTACCATGCAAAACTCACTCCCACTACTACAGAACCCCACCCAGGCTTTAGACAACCGCTTTAACCCATTGCCCATGTCCCATCCCTATCTCCTAGCTCAAATATCATAATAGCTTGCAGCCTCCAAACCATAACACAACCTCTACAAATACAACCACTATTAGCTAAAAATCTTTTTTGTCATCACTTTTACTCTCGACCAAGGCAATCCACTCCATGACCAAGCATCCCAAAACCACCACCAATACAAAATAGCCCTTAAACACCACAAAACTAAATCCTAAACAACCCCTCTTCATCCCATAAGCCTCGTCCTCAAGGGCTAAGAATATTCAAATTACCAATACTCATTAAAGGTGTACCTTGAAACCACTATTTAGGCATGAAATGGGAAAAAACTATGGATGTCTCAGAGGATGTTGTTAGTGAGAGCAATTTATTATGGCAGAAAAGTATTGCTGAATTTTTCCCCGGTTACAGGAAGCCTTATCATGCCATGAAAATCATGAAAGAGTTTAGGTTTAGAGGATATCATGACGATGGCAAATGGCTTCATGACATTTCATTTCAAAGCTAATTATGATGTTTATTCAATCCTTGAAAAAGAGCCATAAATGTTTAGAGGGAAGATGATTGTGCTATAGCAATGGAATCTCCACTGTTTATTTGATACAAACAGAATCAAGAGATTTCCAATGTGGGTGAGACTACATGGCTTACCATCTTTTTTATGGAAAATAAAAGGTTTGAGCGAGGTGTCAACCATGATTGAGAGATTCCATTTATGTTATAAGTAGACTTTAGGGTGAGTTAGACTTGACTTCATAAGAATATATGTTAAGATTGATGCTTTATTGTCTATTGTTCATGATTTGAGATTACTTACAGCTTATCAACTAAGCCTCTCTCAATTCATAGTGAATATGAATGAAAGTTAAAAATATGCAATACTTGCCAAGTCTTTAAGCATTCATATGAGATTATTAAACCTATTTAAATAAGATTGACATGTTTAAGTTTAACAATAGAGGTGATGCTTTAGCTATTAGTACAGTTCCTATTAAGAACTTGAGCATAAATAGGATTGCAACTATTTGATTAGGAAACATAATGTGATTTAAAAATTTGTAATTTTACACTTATTTAAAATAAAAAATAGTAATTAAAAGAATAAAAATTAAATTTAAAAGATTTAAAAATAGAAGCGGGTTGAAATTGAATAATATTTATAATTTTATAAATTATTCAAAATAAAAAAATAATAAAAATGCATGGTCAAATGTGAAGGAAAAAGAAATTGAAAAAGTTGGTGCTAAATTCAAGAAAAAAAGAGAAAAAGGTAAAAAAAAAGAAGGAGCAGTGGCACTAAACTAGAGGAATGTTTGCTCCATGTGCCATACCATTAAGTAGGGAATGCTGAGATCTTTTAAACATCTCTTGAAAGAATCAAAATACCTCTTTATAATAGGTATTATATTTTTTTATTTTAGAGTTAAATTAGTAATTTTAATATACAATTGTAACAATCCCAAATTTAAAGCATATTGTATATTTCACAATAATACTTTACATGAAAAATACATGATTTTTTTTTCATTACATATAACCTTGAAAAATACATGATTTTTTTTCATTATATATAACCTTTAGCTATTTGATTAATTTCATAGTTAGAAATAATTCCAATGAGATTTTTCTTCTTACAAAAAAGCTCCCTTGAAATTTCACTTCTTATAATTGACACATCAATACTTTATACATATCATATCCAACTATTTTAGATCACCATATCAATCTCAATATATATATTAGGTAGTTTTAGGCCTACCCTATTATTTATTCATTCAGTCAAACACAATACATAATAAATAATTGAATAAAGTCATATTCATACAATAACAAAGTTAAACAACTAAAAACATATGACATTATAATTAATTTTCATTTTAAAATACATGTTTTTTAAGTTTAAAATACTAATACATCACCATAGGATACGTTGAACTTTTAGGAATATGCATATGCGCGCGCACAGACAATCCAAAATAAAAATCAAAGTTGAAGTAAATTATGACTTCAAAAAAATATATGAAGTACTTGGAAACTAACGTATAATTTTAAAAATTACATCAAAAAATTACATTTTTATACATTTATGATACACAAGTATTTATACATACATAATTATCACCACATGCAATCATCATTTATCACAAGTAGAAATCCCCCCCCTTTTGATTCCTCAAGATTCCTT